>NC_031967.2:2350584-2650584 GCF_001858045.2 Oreochromis niloticus
GGTTGCCATGGTTACAGGGTGACGCTCTCTCTCTGCGTGTTTCCTGGGTGAGAGAGCGCTTTTTTGTTGTTGTTGTTGTGCTAAGCTAATAGGCAGAATGCTACAGGCATGGCCCTAAAGAATGTAGCCTCATGGGCAGTGTAGTCCGTGCTGCAGGGAGAATGGACTGCCATACCCGTTATGTGTCTGTGAGCGAGGGAGGGAGAAAAAGGAAAAGTCCGAGCTGTCACGGAGCAAAAACGGGAGCTGGAAGCATGTAAATATAATAATAACCACAGCAGCCATGAAGAGTGCCTGACGAGCCCATTTGTAAGTAAGCTATTAAGACTCAACTGTACACTGTGTTCGTGTTTTCCTCCGGAAAAAATAAGTTCCGTTGTAGCAGCCTTTCAACGCCTCTCTCTGTCTCCCGCAAGCAAAGTTGACCCAGACAACAAAGTAAAGCTAGTTTTCGGCTACCAGCCCGACACGGAACCCACCGTATTAGCCAGAGGTCCCTTTACTACTGTTCGGAGCCGCGGACCTTCAGTAACAGTAATAAATCACAGCAATAGTACATTCACGTAGTTGTAAACAGCATGATAATATATTAAGTAATCCAAAGTATTCAGAATACGTTACTCTCATTGAGTAACGTAACGGAATACGTTACAGAATACATTTTGGGGCATGTATTCAGTATTCTGTAATGGAATACATTTTAAAAGTAACCTTCCCAACACTGTATATAACGATATATATTATGCATATATAACGATATATATTATACATTTTCTATAAATTCTGTGAATCTCAGGCAACTCAACTTGTGTGAAGTGTTTTCAGCTGTGCATTGTGTCAAGTGTTTTGATCGATGCATGAAACTATACACATATAAATATAAGTTTTCTTTGTGAGTATTTATGAGATGGCATGCTGCGAGGAAAATCCTGTTCTAACATTTGAGTCTAAGATTTATTTTGAGCACCTGACAACATTTTTTGCTTCTCATCCCCAAACTCTCGGCTTACTCTTTCGGCTGGTACTCTCTGTGCCTGCATCCACAATGTGACCATCCAAACATTGAAAAAATATTGCTTTAAACAGTGTATTTTGCGACACCACTAAACAAATGATAGCGTATAATATGAAACAACAGATGTTTTCCTTGCGTCATCCGATATATTTCATCATATCGCACACCCCTCATTCCCTTTTAGTTCCTTGATTTAGGTTCACTTTGTGTCTTTGTCCTCTGTGTCGCTCTCTGTGAATCTGAGTTTACGTGGGTTGTGTGTGTCGTTGTATCTGGTTTCCTTTCCTTGTGTTTCGTTCCATGTTCTCCCTGTCTATCATATTTATCCATGTTTCCCAGTCCACTGTGTTTCTCTCTTGTGTTCCCTCGCTCCCTCTTGTCTGGCGTTCTTCCACTCCTGTGTCAAGCTCATGTGTCAGTCTTGTGTTCCATTGTTTCCTGTTTTATTGTGAAAGTCTTGTGTTCCATGTTCTGTGTGTTTAGTCTATGGAGATTGGAAAGAAAAGCATCTGGACTTCTTTAAGTTGCTTAAAGACGTTTCACCTCTCATCTCATCTCTCTTCTTCAGCTCTAAGGTCACTTGGTGGAGAGTCCCAGATTTAAGTCCTATGGGAGGGTCCCCCAAAAGGGGACATGGACCCCCTATTCATCCTCTACTTAATCACACGAGTCAAGATGTAAAAACGGGTATAGGTCGCAATCAGCCAAGTTTCGGGTGAACTCATTGTGAACCTAGCCCCACACTATCATGTGATTTCCTGAGGTCAAAAGGCCCAGGATGTGAGTGGGCGTTAAGGCGTCTGGAAAGGGATCCCGTAATTGGGTCTCCATCCTCGGGATGAGACATTTGTGGGCACACAGATGTGGCTGAGGAGGTGGACGGCCCCTCATCATGGGAAGTAGCAGAGGGTGCTCCAAAATATTTCAGAAGTGCTCCTGAATAGAAACCCAGTACAAAACTCTGAAACATGCAATTAATTAAAACAAACATATCATTTTGCCCAGTTTATCAAATACTCAGAATTATATGTGTTGTTGATTTGTCTCCTATTCTCAGCGTATGATGAATTATAATGGCTGTTTCTTACACTATTAGGCTGTATTACCTAGGAAAGTTATCTTACTGTAATTACTGAGTAATGCATGACTTCCAAACAATGTGATATATCCAAACATTGTGATATAACCGCTCCTAATGTAATAAATACAATAATAGCTAATTATCATTATATTATATAATATTACTTCAGTGTCTACTGTCTGTCTACTGTTTACTATCAGGCGCCAAGTGGCTAACAAACGTAACATAAGTAAACATAATATAAGTTTAAACATAAACATAAGTTTATCACTATCCCTACTAATGAATGTGATCTTGTTTCAGGATACACATCATACACAATACCTGCCATTATCCAATCACACCTCTGCTTACCGTCATCTTTTGCTTGTTTCTCCTCCTCTTCTATTGTCTTTTTTCTAAACCGAGCACCTGATGGCTTTGACCTCTTCTTGTGCATCTTTCATTTTGCTCTCCAATATCAACACCCAACCCAAACTCGAGAATCAGCACCAATTAACAGACCTCCGCCTTACTGCACAGACTCGGTTTGTATTAGGTTTTTTCTGCAATTTCGCAAAGTCTAGAAAAAATTGATTGTGACATAATGGGCTTGGATTGATAATATTATGAATGAAATGTGCTTTATTTGCCACTTTATTGTGCACACCTGTTCAGCCTGTTGGTGCTGAGTCAGTGTTACTGATGGGGCTGTTTGTTACTGGGTCACATGGTCACTGAATCTGGCACCTCACCATAACATAGTCTATATACATTAACGTTAGGATTGAACCACGTGGCCTACCTCACATCTCCACTGAGTCTCCTCCAGATATTATTGATCTAATTATCAGTAATTAGGCTGGTATTGATCTGTACATTCAGCTGAAGACAAATTAAAAATTATCTACAAACTTAACAATAAATCTAAGAGATGCAGTTTTCAGTTCTTCAGTGCTGTTTTATTTCATGTTCATTATTGTTCTCATACACATGGACCACAGTAATAACACTCACAGCAGTGACTGAGGAACATCCAGATTCTGCTGCATCTGTGGGAGCCTGCAGAGATCTCACACTGTGAGTGAGGACATCCAGCCAGCATGCAGCTCATTTCAGAGAAGATACTTGTTACCAAGACATTTTAAGGTTTGTGTGCTGTCTTCGGACTTTTTGGTTGAAAAACAAAAATTAAAGCTTGTCTGTTAGAACATGTGCTGCAGCAACAAACAGCAGCTAAAGAATCAGACTGAGAATCCAGCTGTGAAGAACAATACACCACATGGACCCTTTAATCAAACCCTAACCCACTTTAATCTACCTTTCATTAAAGCCTTGGTGTTTCACTGCTTTGCAATAAAAGATAGAAACACTGCCGGTAGCTTTAAAGTCCTGCTTTTCTTAGTCATAGTTCCTGTTCCTTGTTACAATTTATTAACCACAATAATCCAAAGGGCAGACAGTTTAACATCTTCAAGTTCACATTCACAGGAAATAAACACAGACAGATGCATGAGGGGTTTTTTTCAGGTTTTTTAGTTTAAAAAATACATTTTGGACTTCATGATTATCATTATTGTTGATATTTCTCCTAAAGATGTGTGTTTAAATTTTGTAAGACAGCCAGGCCTTCACACAAAACACTTAAAACTCAGCTGGTTCCTAAAACCCTGATACACAGCACATCACCTCTGTGTCTGTGTGCTTTACTGCAGCATGTATCAGTAATAACAGACAGATAACTGGATCCTGATGATGCAGGGAGATGACTCCATCAACCCCATGAAGGCATATGTATAGTTTCAGAACTGAGAAACTTGACTTCAGGGCAAAAACCCAGTTTTCTTCAGACTACAGGCCCAGAAAGAACACAAACTCACTCTATGTACAAAATGCTTTAAGTGTTGATCCTTTCTTGGCAACATTTAGTTATTTTTCAATATTTGGTTCAAAAATATGAGTGAAAACAAAAATCCAACTAGGATTCTTTCATATGATGGGTGAAGTCTGTCTTTGACTGTATTGTCCAGCTGATCCATCAAACCCCAAGCAGGTGAACCTTATTCATGACATAACACAGTAACAGTAAGTAATGTAAAAAATTAAACAGCAACAGTCTTCATCATTAAATCTCTGGTTGCTTCATTTTTCTATCCTCTATCAGATACTTTAAATGTTTTAGTAAAGTTGCATTCTCATGGTGAGGAAAAGTGTTTTATGTGTGTGTGCGTGTGTCATGAACGGCTATAAAAGGCCTTTAATTACAGAACAAAGCGGGGTTTGAGTTCGAGTTACGGCAGACTGTCGCTACTTCTAAATGGAACGCAGCCTTCCTACGGTGGACCGCTAAAAACAGGATCCACCCTAGTCCACAGCAACAGCCTAGCATGACCTTAAAAACATAGTCTGTCTTCATAACTATCAAAAACGTGAAATGATTTGCAAAGCGTGAAAGTGTTACAGCTGCAGAGAGCTATGGCGGTATCTTTGGAAGCTGTTTACATGTATGTCATGATGTAACTGTCACGGCGAGTGAGATGAGCCGTGTGGAAATAATAAAGGAGGATCCAATCGCAGGCAGTAGTGAAGGTGTGAGGGTGGTTTATTAAACACAAAAGTATAGATGGACAAATGGTAAACGGAGAACTAAACTACTGAGCCTGAACAAGAACACAAACCTGAACATGAAGGAAGGGAGACGATGGTACATGAAGACAAATGCAGGGAGAACACACAGATGAAGCAGGGTGGATACACAGACAGACCAGCAACTACAAACACAGAAGACACGACTTAAATACACACAGAGAAACACAAGGAGATTTCACACAGGTGGGGGACACAGCTGGGAGTAATCAACAAGACGAGACAGGGGTAAAACTGAACACACTCACATGAGACGCAGACCTTCACAATAAAACAGGAAACGAGAACACAACACAAAGACGCAGACTCGACACTGAGAGACAGACAGGAAATGACACGTGGAACTAAACCCACACAAAACATGAGAACACAAATAATAATCTATCACCATCATAATCATCACCACCACCAGTATACAGGAAAAATCCATCATTCAAAACCAAAACATAACTCCAAAAGCTGGGTCGAACCGACCCAGGACCATGACAGCAACCATGGAGACAGTCAGTCACGTGAGCTAGCGGTGC
Source organism: Oreochromis niloticus (assembly GCF_001858045.2). Taxonomy (NCBI): domain Eukaryota; kingdom Metazoa; phylum Chordata; class Actinopteri; order Cichliformes; family Cichlidae; genus Oreochromis; species Oreochromis niloticus. The sequence continues at coordinate 2,355,833 of NC_031967.2, forward strand.
ACGTTTACCACAGTGGATAAGGTGATTGTGTGCACAGCGTCCACACGCTGCAGAGGGTAAAGACATTACTTCAATATTGTTTTATATTTATGTATATTTGCCTTCTGTTGACCATCACCTCAGGTTCACCATTACAGTTACAGCATATAGATGCACACTGTCTAAATATGAACACATTCAAAAAAATCATGTCTCAGAAATAAGCACAGCTGTTCATGTTTGTCATTATAGTTTTATTTGTAAGAAAACTGTGAACTTCATATTGTGTATCAAATAAAAGAACATTTCAAGTCTGAGTCATTCCTTTGCCCTACGAGAGCTGGAATAAATATACAGGGTGGGCCATTTATATGGATACGCTGTAATAAAATGGGAATGGTTGGTGATATTAAAGTCCTGTTTGTGGCACATTAATTTATGTGAGGGGGCAAACTCCTCAAGATGGGTGGTGACCATGGTGGCCATTTAGAAGTCGGCCGTCTTGGATACAACTTCTTTTTTTCAATAGGAAGAGGGTCATGTGACACATCAAACTTATTGGTAATGTCACAAGAAAAGCAATGGTGTGCTTGGTTTCAACGTAACTTTATTCTTTCATGAGGTGGATGTATGTGGGGTTTTTTTGTTTGTTTGTTTGTTTGTTTGCTTGTTTTTGCAGGAGCAGAAGGATGACGGAGACCAGAGGAGGGGAGACTGTAGGTTTACATGAGTGTGGGCGGGCCTTGCAGACTTAACCCTTTAGCTGCTACTTTTCTGTTTTACTGATTATGTGTGAAAGAAACTGGTTTTACTGGCTGCTTGTTGGTTATAGTAACGCACTGTATTGTTGGAAAATGTCAAATGCTGGCAGAAAACATAGCGGCCTTGAAGAGCGTGCAGAGAAGGCCAGCCCACATCAGCAGCAGTTAAGCTATGCTCTGATGAACGGCTTTCACCCACCCACTGCTGACTTCATTAGGAAAAAGAAAATCTGTGGCAAGATCTGAAAACTGCTGTTTTCATTATGTTAATACCTCTCGTTAGGTATTAACATTCAGTTCTACACCAGGTCTACTCCAGTCCTCGAAATGATCACTTTTTTGTAACGGATCAACATCAAAATTAATAAGTGGAATGCTTAAGTAAAGTTATTGTATGAAGCAAAGTTTGAAGAGTCTTGAAAAGGATATTAATATAACCTTACATTTGTGTACCGTCCTTATCGAACATGTTTTTGTTTGCAGTCACAGGTGTGATTTAGAAAAGCAAAACTACACACATCAACACTCACAAACCACACAGATGATGAAGCTGTTTGAATTTGAATGTTTTGCAGTGTTCATCTTAATACACAAGAGCACCGTATGTGCTGATACATTATTAAATCAAATGTATGTAGAATATTACTCACTGTAGTATTACAGATAAACATAAAGTTCTGTATGTGCAGTACGAATAGGTATTTGTGCTATGATACTCAGGCTAGCTTGGCAACACTACACAGATTACATATGAAACAGCTGTGCAGACAAGTAATAGTATATTGATCAGTTAATTCATTTGTTAATTCATCATTGTCACATGGTTTTATTTGAACGCAAATAAACTATATTTGAATTATACTTGGAGAGACAAAGTGGGGTGGAGTGCAGCTCTAATATGTTTTGAGCAAATAATCACATGAACGGAAGTCAACAGAAGAAGAGAAGAGAGGACTCATAAGGTTGGTGTTCCTTTTGAGTTAATAAAATTAAATGACATACAAAAACAATATTTATTATTATTATTATTATTATTTTTAAATTTTGCAGTTTTCTGATTAACTATGTCAAAGTTGTTTTATATTTTCAGAATTATAATATCATAAGGGTTTTGAGACTATACATGAAAAAAAGCACTTTGAACACTGGGGATAGACAGTTGATATATCAAACATTTGTAGATACCTTCTCATCTTCCTGCTGGGCTTCATGTGGTAATATACTGCAGTTATTGATTAAATAAATTTAGGAAGAAACAAAGAAGGTCATCAGTAGAGGAAACACAAATTTTTAATGTGTTGAACCTCTAAGTCAGCGTATTTTCAACAGCATATTGTGAAAGAAAATAAAAAACATACAAATAATTCTTGAGGGAGATTTTGAAGTGCTTAACAGAGAAGCAGCTTTACATATTTCCTGCCACTAAGGAAACATGTAATGCAAAACTAAGATCAGAGCAGAGGTGAGACAGTGACAGATGATGCCTCTGGTTTATTTGAATATACAAAACTCTGCAAATCATTTAAATGCTTTACACTTATTGTCCTAATGAAAGGACAAAAAAACAGCAGCAGGTGGATCAAACACACTGAGGCACATAGTGCATTTTGTACAGTGTGTGGTAGTCAATAAAGAAATGCATGACATACGTGAATAAGTGTATGTCTATGTGACGCATGTTTATGTCAAAATAATTTCCATTGCTGAACTGTATTTCCCAGTTTGTCATTGTCACAGTTTGGGTTGGACAGTTGGTACTCTACTTTTTATGAAGAAAAAAAAATCATACATGAAATGGAATTGAAATATATATAAGTTGATAAATAAATCTCTCTTTTGGATTTTTAAAATCTGTATTAAAGTAGTCAAATCTTTCAGAAACATAAGTGTCTGATTTCTTAAATTATTTTTTTCCAGATGTCACCAAACTCATCGTTCTTCACTAACTCCTCTTTCGATCTGCACCTTTCCTCCATGAACACCTCCCTTTCTTTATGCATGTACTGTCTCATCTCTAAACCGAGCTCCTACATCAATTGTGCATTTTGCATCACCGCCATCTTCCTTGTCCTCCCTGTCTGCATCCTCATCCTCCAACATGGTCTGCAAGAATGGAGGAAAAAAGGCTCCACCTTCATGGACGTACTGAGTCACTCTGACTGCTTCACCTACAACATCGTCATCATGGACCTGTTTGCTGTCTTAGCGTGGATCTTCACTTATTGTGGTATCGTCATGAATAATTTAAACATGTTATCCTGGGGGTTCTATCTTTACTCTGTCGGCTTTCTGTCGGCTTTTTGGACTGATTTTCTTTTACATGCTGACTTGTGTGGAGCACTACATGGCTGCTGTTGATCCCATCACTTATCGGAGTTTAAGGAGAGAAAGAGGTGTCAGAATCAGAAAGATCAGTATAGGCTGCATTTGGCTGCTTTGCTTTGCAGTAACAAGTTTTGCAATGATAGACGATAGGATCATCGCCATTTTGAATTTTTGCCTCTTGACATTTTCTTTAACCGTCTCCTCCTTCTGCAGCCTTTCTGTTCTCCGTGTCGTAATTCATCCAGGCCCTGGAGAAGACAGCAGGAACAGGGACAGGGTTGATCAATCAAAGAAGAGGGCATTTTACACCATTGTGACCATACTGGGAATACTGGTGTTGACGTTTGTTTGGGATCTGAATTGGTCTGTAGTGTATATTACAGGAAAATTTAATGGATGTATATTAATGTCATGGAGTGTCTGGTTTAATCTCCCCAGCAATGTCTTGTTGCCTCTGCTGTTTCTACACAGAAAGAGTAAAGTTGTGTGTTGCAAGAACAACATGCAATGAGTATAAAGAAGAGCACCTAGGATCATTTGGGGTTGTCTGTTTTTGCGATGCGCAGATGACATCATCTGAAGATCCATCCCTGAGCAACCGATGTCTAAACGTTCTGGGCCAACTAATTAATTTTGGATTTTCCGGCTGTGTCTCTGCTCATTTTTGCATTTTCATTTTTGATTTTCATTCACTTGTTTTCCTGTCACATTAAAACTACCAATAATTTCCACTGTATTCCTGTGGAACTGAATTTCCAAGGAATTCTGCTTTTCTTGTTGGATTATTATTATCAACACAGATCAAAGACATAAGTGCATCTTCTGGTTCGGATGTTCCCATTCTGTTCTCGATTTCCCCTCTCAAAGATCAGAACATAATCACCATTAGCTCAGAGTAGGTTAATTAGATAAGTTTAATTCATATGAATTGATTATGTGAACATTATTGTTTTAATAAGGAGAGATCATTAGAAAGAAAATGACATGCTTTATTGATGTACAGATTAAGACAGAGGTATTTGGTGCTTAGACTCTGATGGCCCGTTTCAGTTCAACCAAACCCCAGCTGTGATAGCAAGTAGAGCCCCAACCCCCCCGGAGTCTAGACTTGGTAGTGAAGATAAGGAGATGGTAGCTGGAATAGAGCCTTAGTGACAAGAAAAAGACGGCGATGGAGAGGAGGTGGGTTGCACGAAAGCATCTGCAAGGGAGAATGACAGTCAAATTTAAAGTATGCGACATGAATGTTAAATGGCTTAAAGAAGACTGGGAGAAAGATGATTGGTCTAGACCAGTGATGTCACAAACAGCTTGACAGCGTGGGAAAGTGAAGTGATGTGATGCCTAGATTTAGCTGGCAACACCGGTGTCATGGTCCTGGGACTTCTACCCGGTATTTTGTGTTCCTTGTATTGTTAAGGTCCCTAGGTTGTTCTGTTAAGACGTTGCTTATTAGTTTTCCCCTCGTGACTTTACCCCCTGTGTGCCCCCCTCTGTGTATCTGTGAGTCCTTGTTTCTCTTCCTTGTGTGTTATTTCATGTTTTCCCCAGCCCGCTATGTCTGTTCTCTCTCTCCCCCTCTGGTCTCCGTCTCTGTGCTTCCTGTTTTATTTTGACAGTTTCCCGTCAGTATGAGTCAGTGTTGTGTTACTCCTGCAGTGTCTTGTTATGATTATCAGTGTCACCTGTGTTCCCCGTGTGCTCCCACTTCCCTCGTTAACCCTCTGTGTATTTATGTCCGCGTCCCCCTCAGTTCTGTGTTGTGTTGGCAATGTCTCATCCCTGAAGCTGTATGATTTTCCCTGTGTTTCCTCGGTCCTCAGTTTAACATTCCCAGTATAGGTCTGTATCATTGTTAAGCCTGCAATAAAGCAGTGAGTTTTGAGTTCAGTTCTGTTTCCATGAGTTTTGCGTTTGTGTCCTCACCTGCCTCCACACAGCCAGTTCATGACAACCTGGGAGCAGACAGATGTTAGACCATAGACCTTATTGAACTTAAGCTTGATTTGATTGTTGCTTTGAATTTGTTTGCTTTGCTCCTGCTAAATTGCTTTAATAAAATATCCTGCATTTAAAATTCTAAATTGTGGTCCTTTTTAACCTTCTATAAAACAGTAAAGGTAAAAATCTGAGTACTAGTTTACACCTTATATATGACTTTACAGGTTACTCAAGCCTTCTAAAAATAACAGACCCTCATGGCGTGCTTTTCTAAAGCACTATATTAAGCCCAGTCATATTCCAAGAACACTGATTTAGAGGGGAGCTGCCGCAACTGATGTTTGTGGTAGAATACTGGGCTTTCAAGGCTACGCAGGGTTGGGTTTATATCAGAGTAGGCAGGGTAGGCATCCAGAGAATAGAGGGAGTTAGAACTGCCAAATCTCCTAACCCAAGGGATCCACTGCCTGCTGGGTATTCATCACAGACTAGACTTTTTTAAACCGAGAGTCAGTCCAGAATATTAGGGAGCTGATTCCACAGATCAAAAAAATCTATAATTGGTAAATTCTGTGTTCTGTTGGAGGGGTGATGAGCTGTTCTATTCTTCAGTATTCAAACCAAAGTGCTTTAAAGTCATTTACAGTACACATGAAAACAAAACACATGAAAAACTGTTAGAGCTGTTTTGTTGTGTTAACGCATTAAGATAAGATAAGATAAGATAAGACAGCCTTTATTACTTCCATAATTCGGAAATTTATATTGAACAGGGGAAATAAAAAATCTCAGTCATTTAGTGGTCACTGAAATTCAAATTTAACACAGCGATAATGATTCATAAATCATGACACTCTGCTCTCCTCTACGTAAGAAGCCTGTGTAAGTTACAAGTACTGGTATCGGTAATTCTCGCCCTCTATTTATTTATCTAACTCCAACCTCACTGTAATTTTTTTATTTAAATATTTATTGTGATAATTGAAACCTAAGAAAAGATGTCTGTAGGCTAGTTATGATTGGTCTTTTCTTGAGGTGGTTGGGCCCAGGTCCCTTGGGTCACCCACAATGCTCCTGTATGATGTTACAAATATTTTTACACATTTGTAGCAAAGAGAAAATGATTTAGTAAGCTGAACTTTGCAAGTTCACTCTTGTGGATGATATCATACCCATAAATCACCCTTTTAAGGCTAATTTAACTCAATAAAATCTGTATACACAGACTCAGAAAGAGAAAAGAGAGCATGGGTGCCAAACATGGGCCAGAACCAGCCTGCCTAAGGGTCCAATCAGGCCACCTGGACAGCTTTGGAAAATAAGGAGACCGCAAAGAACAAGGGTAAAAATGTTGAACTTTGATCTTTTTTTTTCTTTAGTATTACAGCCTTCCTACTGACCAACACATCATTCATGAACTGTCACACCACAGCAGAGTAACAGGTGGAGCATTAAAAGACAGATGTTTCTGTCTTTAGGTTTCCATTAAAATCAGAAAGGTTGTTCACTGTTTACTATAGAATTTACTGTTGTTTTTTACAGTGGATCCACAAGAAAAAAAAAACAGGACACTTTCTGTGAATTAAAAAAACATTTATGTTTTTCTAATAATGGGATAAAGTACCGCTTGTGAGCTGCCAGTGCTTTTCTTCTATAATCATTCAGGTGACACCAAAAGCGCTGTGCTGCAGGTTTCTCTGATTTACTACAGCAGCATTTCATAATATGGACAACCTGAGGCGTACTGTCAAAGCTGCACTTGTTTTTCTTCAGACATGTCAGGGACTGGAGGTGTAATTATTTTCACTGAAACAAAGGAGAATAACTTGGAGTTTTGTTGTTTTATGGGGTATTCTGCTGTAGTTCTACTGCTCCAGCAGTAATACAGCCTCAGGTTTGATTCAGCTGTTTTTTCAAAGCTTTGTCAACCGGGTCTGCATAACACTTGGGTCAATCTCTTCGCACTTTATTGACCACAACACAGCTAATCTCAGTCACACTAACAGTCTTTTTCCTGAAGCATTTTGTCTTTTTTGTTCAGCCTCACTAACTTAGAGAGTGTTCCTGCTCAAAATGGGCCTCTGGACATGAAGCATGATTGGTCTGCATTTAGTTCCTCTTCTTTCTGCTATTTGATGCACAAAAGCTGATTTTAAGCTGATGGAAATTAAACCAACAACATCCAACAATGCTTTAACCTTTTCCTGATATGTGCAAATGTACATTTCTAGAAGGCTCTCTGACTTCAACACTCTCATTATTAGAAATGGATAAACAGTGGTTGTACAGTGAACTTACATCTAATAAGATAAGATCTTTGTACCTCATTCAGACATTAAGATTAAAGGCTGCTGGCTGCACTTTAACTCAATTAAGCGATATTTTCAGTAGAGGCTCATGAAACTCTGTGTGAAGATCTGCTCATGTGATTACAGATGCAGTGACAGCTGTGTTTCCTGATTACCTCTTAAAGCCTTTGTAGGGCTATCTCTTTTTTTTATTTTGGCTTATTGTTCAGATTCACATTTTTTACCATGGTGATATCAAATTTTGGTAATTGCTGGAGTGGGTGTGGTTTCACCTTACTCATCTGGTTACTCCACAGGTGCAGGAGAAGCGAGAGGGTGAATAGGGCTCAGATATTTTCTGTTGGCCTGTTTTTCTGGTCACTCTTCCTTGACTGGATAACGTTTTCTGCAATTCATGTTTGCTCAAATAAAATCAGCATCCTTTAGAGGCAAGTGGTTGTCAGAATGGACTCTGAAGTGTCAAACATGTCACAGTAAAGAGCTCAACTTAGCCTCACCGCAGCTTTCTTAAAAGGAGTTGTCACTACAGCCTTCAACCTGACAGAGGACACTCAGAAAGATGAGCGTAGTCTCTTGCCAAGAAGATCCTACGTCTGCTTCACATGAAGCATACATAGGCTGTGTCCCAATTCAGGGGCTGCGTCCTTCGGAGGCCGCATTGAACACGCCGGCCTAGTCAAGGCCTCGCCAGACACAGATCCAAGGACTGAAACGGAGCAAGTCACTATGTTTGGCCTGCAAAACCCTAGGCCAACTGTGGGGATGAAGGATCCCCGTGAAGCCACCCAGGTACTGGGTTGGCTGCTATACAAGGGCAGGCTGCCCTATTCAGGCAGTAAAACTTGGTGAAGGTCGATGCATATGTACTCACCTGGTTGCTGCAGTTTTATTTAAAATTTTCCACACACAGATGATCACATTGCCATTTTACAAGGCCCATGAGGTGGCCACCCCATGGGTCAAGTTGACCTGCACTCTAGAAGGAAGGGTAACATCTGAAGAGACATATTCCTGCCGAATGACCTCCTCGACCCAGCAGGAGAACCTGGACTTATAATTATAGAAGATCATCACCTTGTCAGTGTATGTCTCTTGATAATGTATTTGACTGTCTCCTTCTGCAACCTTTCTGTTCTCTGTGTCTTAATTAATTTGGGACGAGGAGCAAAATGAATATTATTATTGTACTATTAGCCTTGTTTTTGGTCATCTCAAATAATTAGTGTTGGTCATGGCTACTGGAAGGACTCCAGCGCAGACAGAACTCTTTGCAAACAAAAGAAGACAGTTTATTTAGAACAGGGAACACCTCTGTGTTATATATACGTACAGTGAGTTGGGAAGGGGATCCAGGGCTCCAGGGAGACACACATGCTTCCTCTACAGCCGCAGCTCCTCCGCAGACACTCACTCCTCTTCAGCCGCACTTGCTCCAAAACTCCACTCACGCCACCACACACAGGAAGGGTCCATAATCTGGTCCAGGAGGGCAATATCTACACACAGAATACAATAGCTAGTACCACAGGCGAATATACACAGGGAGATCTTTGATGAGGCCGAGAGCATGAACTCAGGAGATTCAACGTTCCAACAGTGAGCTGCTCTGTGCCACTACCTTAAATAGCAGCTTTGGAAATCAGCCAGATCAGCAGCAGGTGGTGACAGGTGCGTGGGCCAAGAGCGAGAGCACGTAATGAGCTCCGCCCAGGCAGAGAGGAGGGAGGGAGATGCAGAGAGGAGGAGAAAAACAAAAACAAAACCTGTAGCCAGCATGAGCCAGCCAGAGAGACACGGTGACCATGACAGTGTTTTTTGTATAAGGGATGCTAAAACTGTGTATAAATGTCAGTGTGGCTCTTCTCATAACAAAAGTATGGTATCAAAACTTAAAGGAGTGACACAGAACTTCTCACAGTAAAATAAACTTAAAATTCAGGATATGATTCATTAATCAACGCTCTCCCCCCTCCCAAACTGGTTCATATTTAGAAATTTTAGAAACAGTTAGACTGAACTTTTTAAACAAAGTTCTCTGTTTTAACGCAATACACATACACAATACAAACATTTAATTATTTAATATCTTATGATCACGGTGTATATATACAATATTTAGTAATAAATAGTCTGATATGGTGTCAGGATTCAATTTCACATGAGCCAGTGAATGAATAAAGTAGTAATTTAGTTACAGAGAAAAAAAATAGGAAAGTCTTTAATGAGTTTTGTAACATCTACAAATACAAGCTATTGTATTCAACTTAGAGGGGTGAGTGTTCTTACGCTTACAATGTTTTTCAAATTATTACTCCAGCATTGACGTCACGTCTCATTACAAAACAGAAGTAATAATCATAATTGTTGTTTTTTTTGTTTTGTTTTTTAATATTCTCTAACTCCCTTATCAGCAAATGTCAGATTTTCTCTATGGTTTCTCAGTTACCAGGTTTGAGGGTTTACAGCTTTAACCAAAATCACCTGAGGGTGTCTTTAGTTACTATGATCCTGCTGTTGTGAAATCCATCACAGCTATTTGTTGACTGAAAAGAAAAGTTGAAACTTTCCTGTTTTCCCATATACATGTGTATGAATATGAACATTCAAAGACATGTAGCATTTATATTTTGTACATTTCTTTCCTTTCACTCATTTGTTTGACAGCATATTTAGTAGATGAAGGCGAATGGCTTAAACATGAATTGAGCTGTGGTTTGGGGAAGGCCTCAGAGGGGAGTGCAGCGGATACTGAGCCTGGCAGCTCCCTATGTACTAAAGAGAAGTGGAGAAGTGAAAGAATTGAAAAAGGGAAGGGAGGGCGGGCCACGGAAATGAGAATGAAAACCTTGTAGAGCTGCAGCTTACACACATACATACATATATATATATATATATATATATATATATATGAGCACTGACAGCGTGCTCAGTGAATACCTCAGGCAGCAGAAACCCAAGAAAGAGGAGGAAGGCGAGGAACCATCATGGAAGGACAGGCCCCTGCACGGTATGTACCACCGGCAGATAGAGGAGGTGGCTGATATCCAGAAAGCCTACCAGTGGCTGGACAATGCTGGACTGAAAGACAGCACAGAGGCACTAATCATGGCAGCACAAGAACAAGCTCTGAGTACAAGATCCATAGAGGCTGGGGTCTATTCTTCTTTTGCTCTCGGAGGAGGCGGACGCACTTTTTCTCCTCTCCCTTATCTTCCCTGCTTATGTCCTTGTCTAGGCTTGTGGGTTTTTTTGTATTTTCCCTGGAACACTCTCTCACAGTCTGTTCTCTAAAACCTAAAGGAGGAATTATGGATTGGATCAACTGGTCTCTGAATGCAATTGACACCCCTTTCTCAACGAGAAGTTTGGGCTTGGGTGAGCCTGAGTTGTGAAGATATCTACCTATTCGGAACCATGGTAACAGGGTTCTTGCTGATCGGAGCTGGCTTGGCCCTGACTTATCGAAGAATTAAGAAAGCGGAACCGGCTGTTCAAACCCCCACAAGGCTGCCCGCTGGGATTGGAACGATGGGAGAGGCGTGAGTTTCTCAAAATGGGCTCATTGAGTCAGAATAAGATCTTGGAGAGGCTACGGCTGCTGTGAATACTCAGAATAAGATCTCTGACTGCAGACTGGATACATCTCGGAAGGGCTAGCCCGGAATAACATCTCTGGGAGCAAAATTGGATGACATCTCGGGGAGGCACACTGCCGTGAGTTCTCAAAAATTGGCTCCTTGAGCACAAGAAGTGACAACATCACAGAACGCAAGTATGGCGAAGCTCGCGGCTCTCCAATGGGAGATTGAGAGACCAGTGTTGGACTAGAACTGCTTTGAAATTCATATGAGCAGTTCGCACTAGAGTAAAAAAATAACATCACTTATGCGGATACCCCTTTGGCGCCAGCTGCAAGGCCGGAGCTGAACAACACCCTGATAACGACTGTGTTTGGTCTGTTCCTTCCCATTCCATGCAAGGCCACCTGGGTTGGCTGGAAGACTGTTTACTTAGCCTGGCAGGGCGAAGGACACTGTCTCAGCTGAACTCTGGACACGCACACACATACATATACTGATACTGATAAGCACTCACCGACGCATCACCCTCCCTACCCCGGATCCAACGCCACCTCCAACGCTTACCTCCCCTCTGATGTGGACATCGGGTCAGTTGGAGGCGCAGTCGAAAGATTGCAGCGGTCCCAGATCAGATGTACACACTGGAACTCTTTCCCATGTTGCTTGTCTGTGTTTATTGTGCTATGGTGTGTTGATATCTGTGCATTCCTGTATTATCCTTTTGTGTTACACATTTCAATGTTTTTTTTTCCTCGCTACCTAGCCTGACCTGTCTCCCCAATGTGATGTTTGTGTATTGTATGTACGGTCGGCAAGGTCTGTCATCTCGGTTGTGGGCAAAAGACCTGCAACTGACAAATAAAGGCTATCTCATCTCTCATCTCATCTATCACACCAGGCAAGACCCCAGGTGCAGGATGTGTAAAGATGCTCCAGAGGCAATCCAGCACATAACAGCAGGTTGCAAGATGCTAGCAGGCAAGGCATACATGGAATGCCATAACCAAGTGGCCGTGTAGTGTACAGGAACATCTGTGCCGAGTATAGCCTGGAAGTACCGAGGTCAAAATGGGAGATGCCCCCAAGGGTGATGGAGAATGACCAAGCTAAGATCCTGTGGGACTTCCAGATACAGACGGACAAAATGGTGGTGGCTAACCAACCGGACATAGTGGTGGTAGACAAACAGAAGAAGACTGCTGTAGTGATCGATGTAGCGGTTCCGAATGACAGCAACATCAGGAAGAAGGAACACGAGAAGCTCGAGAAATACCAAGGGCTCAGAGAAGAGCTCGAGAGGATGTGGAGGGTGAAGGTAACGGTGGTCCCCGTGGTAATCGGAGCACTAGGTGCAGTGACTCCCAAGCTAGGCGAGTGGCTCCAGCAGATCCCGGGAACAACAAATTTGAGATCTCAGTCCAGAAGAGCGCAGTCCTGGGAACAGCTAAGATACTGCACAGGACCCTCAAGCTCCCAGGCCTCTGGTAGAGGACCCGGGCTTGAAGGATAAAGCGCCCGCAGGGGCGAGATGGGTGTTTTATATATATATATATATATATATATATATATATATATATATATAGATAGATAGATAGATAGATAGATAGATAGATAGATAAAATCACAAATAAAAAAGTATATTACCCCTTTTTAGAAATGGAGCAATACACAAATGCTTATCAGAAACTGAAGAAAGTGAACAAAGATCTACAGCAACGTGTCTTGCAGGACGCATCTCCCTTCTAGAAGTATTTGTAAAAGTGAAATAAAGTGTTAAATGGTCTACTGAGCAGTGTTTTGTCTTCCATCGGATGCCTCTGAGGAATCAACAGAACTTGGTAAAGTGTTGATATTTACACTACGAATAGGAGTATTAAAATAGATGTGCTTAAGAGGAGGTAGCTGGCTATAAACAAAATTCCCTGCTCACCCCTGCGGGCGGCATTTTATCCTTCAAGCGCTGGTCCTCTACCAGAGCCCTGAGAGTTTGAGGGTCCAGCGCAGTTTCTTAGCTCTTCCTAGGACTGCACTCTTCTGGACAGATATCTCCGATGTTGTTCCTGGGATCTGCTTGAGCCACTCGCCTAGCTTGGGGGTCACTACACCTAGTGCTCTGATTACCACAGGGTCCATGTTTACCTTCACCCTCCACATCTTCTCGAGCCCTTGGTACTTCTCCAGCTTCTTGTGTTCCTTCTTTCTGATTTTTTTGTCATTTGGTATCACTGCATCTATCACTACAGCTGTCTTCTTCTGTTTGTCTACCACTATTATGTCCAGTTGGTTAGCCACCATTTTGCCCATCTGTATCTGTAAGTCCCACAGGATCTTAGTTCAGCTATTCTCGACCACCCTACGCGGGGTCTCCTTATTTGACCTTGAGACTACCAGGCCATATTCGGCCTGGCCTGGTGTGATAGACCCCAGCCTCTATGGATCTTGTGCTCAGAGCTTGTTCCTGTGCTGCCATGATTAGTGCCTCTGTGCTGTCTTTCAGTCCAGCTTTGTCCAGCCACTGGTAGGCTTTCTGGATGTCAGCCACTTCCTTTATCTGCCGGTGCTACATACCGTGCAGGGGCCTGTCCTTCCACGATGGTACCTCCTTTTGCTGCTCTTTATTGGGTTTCTGCTGCTTGAGGCAATCACTGAGCACGCGGCTGTCCATGGCCATCTTTCTGAGGTACTCGTGTGATCGATGTCTCGTTCACTCTTGGCATACAGCTTGATGTCAGAGGATTGTTCCATTCCATAGTCGGTAACCATAGCCACTCTTTTCAATGATCTCACTGAGGGGGTTGAGGCCTATCCAGAACAGTAGTGGGGACAGGGCATCTCCTTGATAGATCCTGCACTTGTGCTATGGGCTTGAAGTTGGCCTCTAATGTCCATCCCCATCGACTTCCTGATGAAGGCTTTTAAGGTCCTGTTGTTCTTGGACAATTCTAGGCATTCCAGGATCCAGGTGTGGGGCATTGAGTCATGAGCCTTCTTGTAATCAATCCAGGCAGTGCACAGGTTGGTCAGTCTGGTCTTACAGTCTTGCTCTGTCTATCAGTACCTGGTGTTTCGGTTCTCTGCTATTCCTGCCAATTCGTTTCTCTTCCCCGCTTATGTATTGGGCCATGTGCCTGTTTTGCTCAACCTGCCTGACAGGAACTTCCACGTGGTACTGAGGCAGGTTATTGGCCGGTAGTTGGATGGGACCGGTTATTTCTGGGGTTCCCTGGGGTCAGGAATCTTGGACCTTTGGTTAGCCATTCTGGGTGTCTCTCATTGACTACCAGCTGGATATCTGCCACTATGATGGTTACTGGATCCTGTTCAGGGAGGTTGCTGTGGTCTGCTCTTAGATCCACTAGCCACTTATTAGGGTTTGCATCCTTCTCCCATATGCTTTTCCAGTGCTGCGCCGTCTCCAGCCTTGGTGGTGCTGTTCTCATATTGTTCCCTACTGAGAGTACACCTTGGATGGTTCTCTGCAGAATAGAGGGTTTATTCTCCTGCCTTCTACTTCTCTGCATATACCTCTTCAAGCAGCTGTCCAAGGCTGGTAGTCTTTGCTTGGGTGTCTTCAAGGCCTCAGGTACAGACAGCTTTCTGTGCTTCTTAGGCACCTTTCTGCAACTCCATTAGTTGTGCTACCTTGATCTTAGCTTCTAGTCTCGTTCTCCTTGGTGGGTACTGCTCCTTGTGGCTGTTCATCTTGTAGCCATCTCACTGATCACTACTGCCATGGTGTTCTGATCTTGGTAAGCGGCTACGGAGGGTCCAGGTTTCAAGTTTCCTCGTGATCCTATTATGTACCTTGTCAATCTCTAGCTGTGAGATCAACTCCTTCTTCCGAATGTTTGAACACTGAGCTACAATTGTTTTGCATTCAGTCTGGAGAAAGTTGCACACCAAAAATAGTGATGGTTATAGAAGTTCTTTGAACCATTGCTGGGATTGCAAGGGTTATCAGGTCAGAACATGCTATGGTCTCATGAAGTCTATTTTAGATGAGTTAGGAGTCAGTGTTTTGTTTTTTTTTCATGCACATAAAAAATTTTAGGAGGAAGACAAATCACCCTAACAAATCATATTGCTTTTATTGGTACTTTGATCCCTGAGTATTACAGGAAATAATTTAGCCTGTAAAACTGAAGTGACCTCAGTAGAAAATCATGAAAGATTTTAAAGTGGTTTATACCTTGAACCCAGTTCCTCTTCAGTCACTTATTAAACTGTGAGAGAGACACTCAGGTTCATCATTAGCTCATCATTGGATGGTTTTATTTTGCAGTGGACTCACTGGCAGTTTCTATTTTAACCCATGTGAGTTGATCTTCTATTGATCTTCTATTGTAATAGACGCTAATAGAGGTTTTAGCCATACCAGATGAAAGCTAACCAAGAGCACCCACTTTATGAGATCTCCTTGAGTTCAGTTTTGGAATTTGACTGGAAACCTATTTGTAGGTTGAAGCCTATATGGAAACAGTTTATATGGAAATGATTGTGCAGAGAAAGGTCTGTACTGCAGTTGAAAGCCTGGTAGATACAGTGAGCTGTTGGGGACATGTTCAGCCAGCCAGATTTCATTGAGGCACAGGGCTAAACATTCGCTGGGGGAATTGAAAGAAGCATGGACTGGCCAATGTCCGATCGGAATGAGTTTGACGTGCGCTCCAGCTCGCTTTTCTCATCAGCATCTCCTGATCCTGTTAAGAGCTGCTCCAACTAATAGTTTTGCAGAATTCTCCAGATGGGTGAAAGACAGGGTAAAGTTATATTAAAAAACAAAAACCCTGATAACTGGTTTTGTTGATGTATGTGTGAACAGGAAGGAAAAGCTGAAAACTGAACAGATAAACACAAGCAGGAAATGTATCATTGAGCAGTATTCAGGCTGCCATCAGCTGCACCATCTTGAATATGGAGATTATTAATGACTTTTATTTATAACACTGTATTTTCCTAATTATTAATTTTGTACTGTTTACCCTTGTTTTTATACATGGTTGAAAACATGTTGTATGGTTATATCTTTAACAGACACCACACAGCCATATATGTAAATTCAAATGATTGGTCAACAGATACATTTTTTTTAACTGATTTTATTTTCATTACAATCTAGGTTGTCCAGTCAGAACAGGAAAGCTATGAAATCAGCACATTAGAGTTGATTCACTCATAGTCTTGTCTGACACGTCTATATTAAGTGTGTGTTGTGTGTTTAGCTCTTCCTGTACTGCTGGATGTGGTCAGGGGTCCAGACCATCTTCCTGCAGATGAAAAGTCACAGGAAATGCTGAGAGGGAAACTGTGTGTGCTGGAGGCTGACAGCTCCAAGGTCAATACCCTATTTAAGGTATAACTCCTGAGTCATAGCACACAGACACACACAAAAGCCTTCTATTGAGTATTTTAGTCCATTATATATGTGCTCCAACACAAAGTTCCTCCATGAACTGATAACAATGCAATACATCTCTGTTCCTTAGTTTGTTGATCTTATATGAAGATCGCATCACATCGCTTTCACTTGCACAAAAACTTCTTAGATGGAAAACCACCATCCTCGGCACAGTCAACAAGATTCGCCGGGAAATTCCTCAATCCGCTAGACACACAGATCGCAATGAATTCACCACTCAGGTATGTTGCAGGTCTTTTGTGGTTCTATGTTTATGTGTTTCATTGTGTGTAAAAGTGCTATGGAAATAACAATTTATCTTATTTCTTAGGTGTTTTCAACCTCTGCTGCCACGCTGACGGCGTATGTGGCCAAACGGAAGAAGACAGTCTATATTCTTAGCAGCATGCACAGCGTGGTTCAGACTGATAACACCACCAAAAGGAAGCCCAACACTGTCACCCTTTACAACACCACAAAGTGTGGCGTGGATATGATGGACCAGATGGTGGGGGAGTACACTGTCCGCAGAGGAACACGGCGCTGGCCAGTTGCCGTGTTCTATAACATGATTGACATGGCAGCACTGAATGCACACGTGCTGTTTCAAGCATGCACCGGGACGCAGGAAAGACGGGTGGACTTCCTGGTGGAGCTTGCAAGAGAGTTGGCTAACTCTCATATAGCTGGGAAGAAGGCAAGAAAAGAACAGTTGCTTCAGACACAACCCTCCACACCTAGCCCTGCAAAAAGAGCCACGTGTCAGGTCAAACACAGATGCAAGAACAATCATGCCACTGTGCGATGTGTTCACTGCTACAGATACACATGTGGTAAATGCAGACTACAGATGCCATGGCAGTGCCAGGATTGTGAGTGATTGCTGAAAATGTTGAAATGTACTCACTCACTTTTTATTATTATTTGTAAATATGTGTACAAATGGTTGTTTTTTTGTACTGTTTTTATCAATAAATCTCAGCAACAAAGGAAATACACCCATGTGTGTTGATTTCTCCCTAATATGGCAAACTGAAACACAAGTTTCCTTGTGGCTCAGGAAACTAACCACTCCAAGTGGCTCAGCATGGCCCCACCTTATTTACATAACAAAAGCAGCTGTTCACAGGTGATTAAGGATATTAGCTAAAAGCCTAGCAGCCATTTGGGTGGAAGGCGGGTTTTAAAGGTAGAAAAGCCAAATGGCTGCTCTCTGGGACTTCCAGTGTTAACCGGTTTTTACTTGTAGCAAGGGAGGCTGGTTGGAACCAGGCTCTTGGAGCTGAACGCTCCTCACCTGTCTGCTAGCCAGCATCAAATAAACAGCCTTCCTTGCTGCCTTTTATTGAAAACAGTTACAGTACACACAAGCACCTCCCATTGTAAAACCCCCCTATGGTTAGTCTAAGGAGCTTGGAAAGAAAAGCGTCTGGACTTCTTTGAGTTGCTTGAAGACGTTTCACCTCTCATCCGAGAAGCTTCTTCAGTTCTAAGGGTCAAATGGTGGAGAGTCCCAGATTTAAACCCAGTGGGAGTTTCCCCCCTAAAGAGGGACAAAGGACCCCCTGATGATCCTCTACCTAATCACATGAGCCGAGGTGTGAAAGTGGGTGTGGGTCCTAATCAGCCAGAGTTTCGGCCGAAAACTCTTTAGGGGGGGAAACTCCCACTGGGTTTAAATCTGGGACTCTCCACCATTTGACCCTTAGAACTGAAGAAGCTTCTCGGATGAGAGGTGAAACGTCTTCAAGCAACTCAAAAAAGTCCAGACGCTTTTCTTTCCAAGCTCCTTAGACTACAATGACCTGGACGACTGAGAACCTTCACAGACATATCCCCCTATGGTTACAAAAGATAAGGCACTGTGTGTGTATGTGTGTATGTGTGTATGTGTGTGCACGTGTAAGCACGTGTGTGTGTGTGTGTGTGTGTGTGTATTTGTGTTTGGAGGTGCGTTTGTGTGACCTCCTGCTCACCAAAAGTGTCATAAAGCAGGAAGCTTATTAACCAAGAAAACAGAACCTTCAGATAGGATGTCCCTATAATAAAACACTACAGCCTCCCCACCAACAGGCTGGTTGCAGAGGTGGTCAGAGACAAAGGAATGTCTTTGATCAGCTGCTTGAACTAAGACTTACAAATTTAAGTAACACAATGACAACATTTAACAATTTGACTCCAACAGCTGCCAGCTGAGATTTAAATGTAATTTAAATGAAGGATTGAAGGTTATTGGGTTTTTTGAACGTAGAGATCACATCAGCGTATATGAATTGTATGATATGTCTCTTCTATTTTTCTATGATCATATTTTGATGTTGATTGTGATTGGTTTTATTTGTTTCTTCAGTGGTTGTAGTGTTTTAATATTTAGTCATTTTTTCCATTATTGTAATTGTGTATAAAGTTTAATTTGAATGAAAGTTACTCTCAAATGCTTTCAGTGTTGCTGTGTTGAGTGTTTGCATGTTTAAAGTTTGTATGGAAGACACAGAAAGACGTTTGGCTAAAGAAATCTGTGCTAGAGGGACAGATGTTGAATTCTTTACAGAATTTTCTAGAAATCTTTTTCTTTCTAAACAGAATTCAGAATATTGATCTTTGACATGGAAGCTGTTTCTACAGGATCCTGATGGACACTCAAAGCTTTCATAAAATGTTCTCATTAGTTGTTTACAGCAGAATATCAACCGATGTGAACCAAAACAACAAAAGTGCTCTGCACAAGTGTGTGAGACTACAAATTATAGAATCAGTACTGCTGATTTCATTACTCTTAACTTTTAAAGGCAGATTTTGTATCTGAGAGCAGGGACACTTGCTGTGTTCAGTGTGACTCATCTCTGCAGAAGGTCAGGGCTCTGATAGTTACAGTTAGTGGGTGACTTACTGGGCAGGTGGATCCTGAGTGTCTGTTGGAGTCAGGGTTCATCATGGTCCTGGTTGCTACTGGAAACAAAGAAACAAAAGGAGGGTGTGTTGTTCAGGAAGTACAGACTGTAGCTCAGCAGGTAGAATTACTAACTGGAAGGTTGGAGGTTTGATCCCTGGCTGCTCCAGTCTGCATGCCACAGTATCCTTGGGCAAGATATGGAACCCCGACTTGCTCTCCGATGCATCCATCATAGTGTCATTGTTAGAAAAAGAAGTGCTTGTGTGAATGAAGCACGCTGTATAAAATGCTTTGACTGCTCATATAGAAAAGCAGCTTATAAGAACTGGTTCATTTTCCAGATAATTCCACTATTAAGACAACAGACATGTGGGAGGCTTTCTCCTGAGAGTCACACTGAAAGTCTTGCTGCTCCTCCACAAAATGAACTCTTCAGTTTAGATTTGATTAAAGACACAGCTCAGCTAAACACAACTCAAACTAATCTACACTATTTTTCTTTATTACGCAGCATTTTTATAACTATTTCCAGATGTTTCTAAAGATGAAAACAGAATTAAACTCCAGCCTGATCCGTTTCTGAGGTTCCTGACTCTGAACGTCCCTCAAACGCCTCTCTGATCGTTTCCTTGCGTCGCTTTTACTTTCGCTTTCGTGAATGTTGTGGCGCAGTTGATCGTCTCCATGTTAAGGTAATGTTAGCAGTCTGTACTGTTTTCCTGGCAAACATCAGCTGTGTGCAGCTTAGTTTCAGCATAAATCTGCTTCGTTTGATGTGAGATCAGAGTCTGGGAACGAGACAGAAACAGTTAGTTGATGATCAGCAGCTGAACTCAGAGTCGATGTTACTGTGGATCCACTGACTGGTGACTGTAGGCAGCTTCTCCTGCCTCCAGCAGTCTGTGGATGTATGGGCTCAAATTGTAGTCATAAATATTTTGTACTTGTAAATCAGGATTTGTATGTGTAAAAAGAATTTGTGTGTATGTAAAAAAGATTTGTGTGTGGACTTAGCCAAGAAATAGGTGTGAAACTCTGCACTCATCACTCAGGATCATTTCCGGTATGATGGCGCCTGTGTTTGGCTTTGCCGCTGCCGGCCGTGGTTTCTCTGTGCTGTTTTTTTCGGCCTTTTTGCTTTCGCTTTTTGTTACTAATGTGTTCGCTGGCCTTGTCTATGATCGCCTGACGCTATTATCCATCCGATCCTCTATGATAAGTCAAGATGCCTCATCCTCCTGCGGTATTTTTCATCCGCCGCTGCCGACACCGGTGTCTGGATCTTCGTTAGGTGTCATCAGTGGCGCCTTTCTGTGTCCGCGCAAGTCACGGAGGAGGAGAGGAAAAAGAGCAGGTGTCCAGGTAAAACTCAGACTGTTCTGGAAGCGGGGACTAGCTGTGTCTGGATCTGTGAGACGGCGCTACCTCAGGAGTGTTCATCCAGACTCTCCTGTTGTTTGGCCCTCCATCCCCGCGGTGGGAATTTATGAACGTCGCGGATCCAACTCTCTGTTTCTTTGTCCCCTAAATCGGGCCGTTTCTGTTAATAATATGTCTTCTACTTCGCTGAGAGTGGCGCTTTTTAACGCTCGATCAATGACGAATAAAACGTTCCTGCTGAACGATTTTATTCTTTCCAAGAAACTGGACTTCTTATTTCTAACCGAAACCTGGCAGCGCGATGGTGACTTTTCATCCTTCATCGAACTCTGCCCGAGTGGGTACTCCTTCATCAGCCAGCCTCGGACGTCGGGTCGAGGAGGAGGTGTTGCCGCGGTGTTTGGAAGCCGGTTTTACTGTCGCGCAGTGTTGGTCGGACATTTTTCATCCTTTGAACTACAGCTGGTTAGAATTGGAAATAAAGATCCATTTTACTGCGCTGTAGTGTATCGTCCACCTGGCCTAAACAGTATGTATTTAAAGGAGTTCAGTGACTTTTCATCCTCGTCATTGAATCTGTCCAGACTGGTTATAGTCGGGGATTTTAATATACACGTTGATGATGACTCTGACCTCTTTGCCAGAGGTTTCCTTAGCGTCATGGATTCTTTTCATTTTACTCAGCATGTGTCTGGTCCCACACACACCAAAGGACACACACTGGACCTTGTTTTTACTTTAGGTTTAAACATTGATTTTATTTGTACTGAGGACATTTTTATTTCGGATCATCATTGTATTCTTTTTAATCTATCTTTTCATTTGTCCCTCTCTCCTATTCGACATGTGGTTAGCTCTCGCATCTTAACTTCCTCTACTGCTGTTAAATTTTCCGATGCTTTTAATTTAGTTTTATCTCCTTATAAAGATGTTCATTTTTTTAACAAATCTTTTTAACAATCATTGTCTTTCTATTTTAGACAATGTTTGTCCTGTCAAAACTAGACTAGCTCCGGTTTCAAAGTCGCCTCCCTGGATAAATGACAGCATTCGCTTCTTAAAGCGTTGCTGCCGTAAGGTTGAGCGTTTGTGGAGGAAAACGCATTTGCATGTCCATCTCCTTCATTTAAAGCAGCGGTCCCCAACCCCCGGGCCTCGGACCGGTACCGGTCCGTGAGTCGTTTGGTACCGGGCCGCGAGAGTTGAGGCTCAGGTGTGAAATGTATGTTTTTCAGGGTTTTTATCGGTTTTCTGCGTTATTTTGTTATCATTTTTATCGTTAACTCGGTTTTCCTGGGTCTTTTCACGTGTGTTATGAATAAATCTTCTTTTTTTCGGTACCGGTACTAGTTTTATTTTGTTGTATTTATCCGCGACACCTTAAAGGCCGGTCCGTGAAAATATTGTCGGGCATAAACCGGTCCGTGGCGCAAAAAAGGTTGGGGACCGCTGATTTAAAGGACCTTTTAGTCTCTTTTAACACTTCAGTTCGAGATGCGAGGGCGGCCTATTTCTCAGACTTAGTGTCTAAGAGCAGAGGTAACCCTAAGGTGCTATTCGACACCATTAGTGATATTGTTGCTCCTGCTCCACATGCTGTCCCAATTTCATCAAATGAGGATTGTGAAAAATTTCTTTCTTTCTTCGTTGAAAAAGTCAGTAACATGAGGAACAATATCTCTCCTTCTGTGTCTCTCTTGTCTGCTCCAACTCAAGATAGGCCTGTAATTTTAGAAAGATTTTTACCTGTGTCCTTACCTGAGCTGGTCAACTTGGTTAATTCAATGAAAGCGTCCTCCTGCTCTCTTGATATTTTACCTGGATCTTTGTTTAAAAATGGCTTTCAGTCTATTGGTCCCTGTGTGCTCACAATTATCAATACCTCACTGGTTTCTGGTCAGGTCCCTGTTTATTGTAAGAATGCTGTTATTCATCCACTGTTAAAAAAACTTAAGCTTGATGCTTCTCTTCTCAGTAGCTACAGACCGATTTCAAAATTACCGTTCATTGCTAAGATTTTAGAAAAGGTTGTGGCTAAGCAGCTTATAGCTGTTCTAGATGAATACAGTATTCTGGATAAATTCCAATCTGGCTTTCGTAGAGCTCACTCTACTGAAACTGCACTTCTTAGAGTCTCCAACGACATTTTGATGAGATGCGATGCAGGAGAATGCTCCGTTCAGTTCTGCCTTCGATACTGTGGACCATCATATTCTGCTAGATAGGCTGAGACACTGGGTGGGTATATCAGGGGCTGCTTTGGACTGGTTTGAATCCTATTTGCATAAACAATCCTTTTCTGTGGCTACCTCTAAGTACAGTTCCACTTCTACTTTTCTTGCCTATGGTGTGCCACAAGGTTCAGTTTTGGGGCCTTTATTGTTCTTACTGTATTTACTTCCTCTTCAACACCTATTGAGCACTTTTAAGGACATATCGTATCACTGCTATGCAGATGATATTCAGTTATATATCTCCTTTAAGCCCCATGATGTTTCCAAGCTACAGATTTTGCATAAGTGCATAGACTCCATTAGATGTTGGATGGCTGGAAACCTTCTTCAACTAAATGAGGAGAAGACTGAAGTTCTTGTTTGTGCTCCTAAAAATTTTGTACCTAGTGTTTTGGAAAACTTGGGTCCACTTGCTACATTTACAAAACCATCTATCAGGAGCCTTGGTGTTAGTATTGACTCAGCTCTGACTTTGGATGCCCATGTAAAATCTCTGGTTCATTCCTGTTTTTATCACTTGAGAAACATTGCTAAGCTGAGTCCCATTGTATCGCGCTCCGAATTAGAAATTGTCATTCATGCATTTGTTTCATCTCGTCTGGACTATTGTAATTCTTTGTTTACTTGTTTATGTAAAGCCTCTTTGGAGCATCTGCAAGTTGTTCAGAACGCTGCTGCAAAGCTTCTGACCAAGTCCTCCAAGTTTTCCCATGTCTCACCCCTGCTGATCCAGCTGCACTGGCTCCCTGTTAAATTCAGAATCCAGTTTAAGGTTTTGACCTTGACTTTCAGGGCTCTGCATGGACAAGCACCAACATATATAAGTGAACTTTTACATCCATACATTCCCAGCAGGTCCCTGAGGTCATGTGACCAGGGCTTGCTTGCTGTCCAACACACGAGGCTGAAAACACAAGGCGACAAAGCTTTTGTAACTGTGGCCCCCAGATTGTGGAACTCTCTCCCTTTGAGCCTGAGATCTGTGGACTCAGTGGTCGCTTTTAAAAAACAGCTAAAAACTCATCTTTTTAAACTTGCTTTTGGTTGATTTTTATTTTTAGGTTTTAGCTTCTTTTAAGAACTTTTTGATTTTTATCTTGAAAGGTGCTATATCAATAAAGTTTTACTTACTTTACTTACTCAAGTTTTAAGTTACAAGTACGACCCTATTTTCCTTTCATCTGATTGGCCAATGTCATGTCAATCACAAATTTAACAATCCAATCAGAGAACAGATGGGTTTGGCTATTGTAGGGTTGCTTTATAAAGCTTCAGGTCCTTGAAGGGAATAAAAGCCCCTGTTCATGCCAGCCCAGCGTTTTCCTTCATCACCAGGAAGGAAAACAGTCTGTGGTTGTCCGAGTTTTGTGATTTTTGTGTCACAGGTTTACGTGCTTAGTTAGCAGTTAGCATTAGCAGCACATGCTGCGTCCGATGTGAAAGGACCTTTATGCTGCGCACTGTGACTCACAGCACTGGTCCCGGGTCCGCCCTGACTTTGTGTTAAACTAATCCTAAAGTAATAATGGTGGGGACCTAGCTTCTATCGGATATTTACATAGAGATCCTCCAGCTTCAATCTGTATTACCCTTCAAGGACCTGCAGTTCAAAAAGCGCCCCTCCGACAGCCACACCCATCTGTTCTGTGATTGGATTGTTACATTTGTGATTGACATGACATTGACCAATCACATGAAAGGAAGAAAAATAGGGTCGTACTTGTAACTTGAAACTAGTCCCACATGAAAATGTCAACAGTCAAACTCAAAATCTCTTTTTGTCAACAATAAAATGACAGCAGACCAATTTGAACAAAGTTGGTAAAATGCTTCAGAAATTAGTAAAATATTAAAAAGTGTCTTGATGCTCAATCATCCAGTAAATCCCCAAAAAGTTGATTGTGTTCATCTGGATGTTTTCAGCAGCATGGATCAGTGTGAGGACAGAGAGGAGGGAGTCCCTCCCTCTAAAAGCACTCTGTGTGGGGAACATGAGAGCCAGACCAAAGCTCAGAGGTGAGATGACCATCTCTAACTGTCCGTGACTCTTCTCCATGTCACAGCTCAGCACTCACATCACTGCTCCATCATTATTCACACTCATACCTCTGTGTGTGTTGTTTTAAAGCCCAGAGCTGTGGGGCGTACCAGGCTCAGCTGGACATAACCCTAAAACTAATCCAGAACCTGGACCTGAACCCAGCTGTGTTTCCTTAAAGAGCAACGAGTCGAAGGGTCTTGTTGTAAACTTTAACAAAAGACTGTTATGTGACAAAGAGTAAGTACATTATTTTTATGAGTTTCAGATTGTTCATCATGTCATTAATTTAATATTTCCAGTTTTTCCTTCCTATCTCATGAAGCTGTTACATTTATTGTTTTTCTTTTAGGATCAATAAGAGGCCAGAATCTCCTGGACCTGAACCCAGCTGTGTTTCCTTAAAGAGCAACGTGTCGAAGGATATTGATATAAACTTTAAAGGCTGTTCTTCTGCTGCTGAGAGGTAATGTGTGTCTAGATCAGAGATCAGGGCAGTAACGCGTTACTTGTAACGCGTTACTGTAATCTGATTACTTTTTTCAAGTAACGAGTAATGCAAGGGATTACTATTGCAAAAACGGTAATTAGATTACCGTTACTTTCACGTAGGAACGCTGCGTTACTGCGTTACTAAAACCGTGATTTCTTGCGAGAACGTCTCATGACAGTGACGTAAGCGTGTGCGACGTTCGTGACAACAGCTGTCTGCAGATCATAATATATCGAGTGCGGGAGAGAGTGTAGCATGCAGCGTTTAAAGCGTGGAAGTACTGACCTTACTTTGAGTTTGATTCCATAAAAAGTGACAAAAACATTAGTGTCCGTTGTGCGTGGGAAGAAAACTTCTTTTTACAGCGAAAAAACCCCTAAACTTCCAAGCAAGCACCGAGTGCGCTACGACGTAATGTGAAATTCACAGAGAAACTCGCGGATTCTTCAACTGACCGCTGCGGCACACCTGCACCAGGGTAAACCTCCGCCTAACCTACTCCTGCTTTACAGGTGAAAATAGAGCAACAGGACCGCTGAGTCTTTGATTTTATTTATTTTCTGCTGTGTTTCACTTGCATCTATTTGAAAGAGTGAGTGTAAACACAAAAAAATATTTTAATTTAAATGCTGGAATGTGCAGAAAATAGGTTTAAATGTTAAACAAATTTCTTCCAGTCAGAGAATGTTGCATATAATTAAGTTTTTGCTTAATGCATAAAGTTAAAAGATTTAAAGTTCAAAGTTTTAAAAAGAGACATTTCCATTTGATTACATTTTGTATGATGGATTATGCAGAAAAAGTAGAATTGGGCTGAAAGATCTATCGCTTTATCACCTATTCAGGTTGTAAATCGTGTTTTTAAAAAGTAACTAAGTAACTAAGTAATTAATTACTTTTGGAAATAAGTAATCAGTAAAGTAACGGGATTACTTTTTTCTGGAAGTAATCAGTAATTAGTAACTGATTACTTTTTTCAAGTAACTTGACCACTGGTCTAGATGTTGTTGCTGACTCTGTATTTTTGAATAAATCCTCATATTTAATATCAGCTCAGCTCTTCAATTCAACCAGAGTTCAAACAAAGGCTTAATATACGTGTGTGTTTGATATAATGCCAACAAGTACAAATAGGTGTTCTTACAGGTCTTAATCACAGAGCTCTGATAAGTCTGGTGACTTTCACAGTCAGCAAGTTTGCTGCCTTTTACTTTATATTGGCCTTTTTAAAGCCCTTCAAATTCATACAGAGCTTTTAACACCAAACTCCTTTACAGTCCTTCTCCTCTCACACACCATCACACGACTGATTTGTCTGCAGCAGCTGTGTTACTGCTAGTATTTTATTATGTGTGTAATCTCCTCATATTGTTCCTATGGTTTAGTTTGACTTCCTTCTGCAAACTCAGCTGCTCTGTTGCTGATACACGTCTCCATCAATATGATTGATCAGATGCTGCCAACACCATGTGTTTCATGTGAACGCTCAGCTGAAACCCTGGGTTGACTTATCGAGTTAATAACAAGCTTCACGTGACTGTGAATGCTAAAGTGAATCCAGATAAAGGAAAGAGACCCTGCTAATGTTGGACTCACTTCTTAGTGTAGATCCCAGGAGGAAGTTCAACATAGCAGCCATTCTTTGTGCGAGCTCGACCAAACCTGAGACCACAGTGCAGGATAATGATTATCATCTGTCTCTGTCAAGGACATTTAAAATCCACAAATAACAAAAATAATTATATTTGATCATTAAAAATATGTTTTCACTTAAAAAAGCATGAGCACACTGGTGGATTACAGAAACATGAAAACTCGTTAACAGTAAAGTTAATTTAGGCGTAAACAAAGAGGCAAACATACTTAAGTAGAAGGACTGATGTTTGTGTTAAAATAGCCTCTTAAAGCTCAAATACTGATTCAACTTCTTTACTCAAGTAAAGGTAAAAGAGTCCAGGCTCTGAAATGTACTCACAGTGTTAAAGTAAAAACTCCATCTTTGAAGCAAATGTCTGCCAGTTTTTGTGCAAAGTTACCTGAACTTCTACCTCCAACATTAATATGAGAAAATTATCTGAACTTTTATTCTAATGAATTTAATCAGCTTGAACATTTTGTAGCACAAAAGTAGAAAAAACCCAAAGGGAATAAAAAACAGCTCCGTTTGCTGTTGCCTGCATTGTAGATGGTGGCTTTGCCTCAACACCTGAACAGGAAAATGAGTTTAGTCAAGTATTAAAGTGGGATTGAAGAGGTCAGGAAACCAGAGATCAGGTGTTGTGGTGCAGCATGGTCACAAGAATCATTTAGAAATAAAATATTTTCTCTTCTAGATTTTCTGCACACAGTCTGATGTGCTGCTGCTCTGAGGTTTACTGCTCTCTGTGTACTTAGAAAACTGTGAGGTACAAGTAGATTTGACACAAGTTATAATGGCTGATTTCCATATAACGGTGGAATACAGGGACTTAATCGTTAAGTAAGAAGAAAGTTTGAAGCCTAATCTTGAAAGTAGAGATAGTGTCTGTCTCCTGAATCCAAACTGGAAGCTGGTTCCACAGAAGAGGGGCCTGAAAACTGAAGGCTCTGCCTCCCATTGTACTTTTAAATACTCTAGGAACAACAAGTAGGCCTGCAGTGTGAGAGCGAAGTGCTCTAATAGGGTGATATGGTACTACAAGGTCATTAAGATACGATGGGGCCTGATTATTTAAGACCTTGTATGTGAGGAGCAGGATTTTGAATTCTGGATTTAACAGGAAGCCAATGAAGGGAAGCCAATACAGGAGAAATCTGCTCTCTCTTTCTAGTCCCTGTCAGGACTCTTGCTGCAGCATTTTGGATTAACTGAAGAGTTTTCAGGGAGTTTTTAGGACATCCTGATAATAGTGAATTACAGTAGTCCAGCCTGGAAGTAATAAATGCATGAACTAGTTTTTCAGCATCACTCTGAGACAGGATATTTCTAATTTTAGAGATGTTGCACAAATGGAAGAAAGCAGTCTTACATATTTGTTTAATATGTGCCTTGAAGGACATGTCCTGGTCAAAAATGACTCCAAGGTTCCTCACAGCATTACTGGAGGCCAAGGTAATGCCATCCAGAGTAAGAATCTGCTTAGATACCATATTTCTAAGATTTTCAGGGCCGAGTACAATAACCTCAGTTTTATCTGAATTAAGAAGCAGAAAGTTAGCGGCCATCCAGGTCTTTATGTCTTTAAGACATTCCTGCAGTGTAACTCATTGGTGTGTGTTACCTGGCTTCATGGATAGATAGAGCTGCGTGTGCTATGTCTTCTGATGATGCTGCCTTGGTGATTTCAACATCCATGTCTGCTGTGACTCTAAACTTCTGGTCAAGGACTTTTTAAATATTATTGACTCTTTTAACTTGACCCAGTGGGTTACTGGTCCCACGCATGAAAAAGGTCACACACTAGACTTGGAGCTTTCCCACGGGCTGGATGTGTGCATCACTGAAATGTCTGAGTTGGGCATCTCCGATCATTTTCCTGTGTTGTTCACTGTAACGCTGCGCTGCTCGGTGGATAAGCCGTGTGCCCCAGCGCGTAAAAAGCGAGCGCTTAATGCTCTGACAGCGCCGCTTTTTCTGCTGCCTTCATGGACTCTGGAATAATGAACTCCAGCTGTTAAAGTGTTGAGGACCTTTTGGACACTCTTCATTCTACCTGCACTGATATTTTGGACTCTATTGCTCCGTTCAGGACTCTGCGCGCTCAGCATTTATCAGAGCTGTGGTTGAATGAACATACGCGCTCCCTCAGACGTGACTGTAGACGCGCTGAAAGGAGATGGAAAAAGGACAGATTGTATGTTTCTCTACAGATTTTAAGGACTTTCTGTCTTTCTTACCAAGAAGCTGTAAAAACTGCAGACACAGTTTGTCTTAAACTTAGTGTCAGTAAACAGTCACAGGCCTCAGGTACTTTTTAATGTCCTCAATCGTTTTCTTCCTTCACGTGATAATGTCGGAGTCATTTCTTCACCAAGTATTTGTGATGATGTTTTAGCATTTTTAACAACAAGGTTCTGTCTATTAGGGCTCTTGTCTCGCCGACTGCTGCCTCAGTCCGAGTCTTTCTCCTGTGTGCTCAGCTGTCTTAGAGCAGTTTGATCCCGTCTCCCTTAATGACTTGACTGCGGTAGTTTGTAACCTAAGATCATCACACTGCCCCTCTGATTGTCTCCCCCCAACTACTCTTCCAAGGATTGTCAGGTTGGAGATTGGCCTATAATTAGCTAAGACAGCTGGTCTAGGGATGCTTTTTAAGTAAAGGTTTAACTACAGCCAGCTAGGGATGGGTACCGTTTAGATTTGAAAACCTGCTGAATCAGAATCAGTTGCTGATGATGGCTTTTTTCTTTTACATTAATCACGTATAATCTTAACTCAAAGTGAAGATAGACTTGATTGAAGTAACTCAGATCAGCCAATTCAAAATGCTAATTCAATCAACTCTGAGTTTATGGCTAGACTCAGTTTGTTGGCCCTGCACCTTAAAACTATTCCCTGTTTGTCCCTCATGTTTTTTGGATATTGTTTTCACATCTTATGTCACGGCTAGCGGGGCGAGCCATGTTGAATTTAATAAAGGACCCAAGATGCCGACACTGCTGTGAAGTGAGTGAGCTTTATTGAAACGGTGAAGTGCAGTGGAGATGGCCTGTGCAGAAGCTAAGATAACCTCTACTGAAAAAACTAAAAAACTAACCTGAAACCTTAAACGGAGACACGGGGAGATAACACAGACGAACCAGCAACAAGCAGGAGAAAACAAAGGGCTCATATACACAAAAGAGCCATCAGGGAATGAGAAAAGGGAGACACAGCAGGATTAACTGGACACAACCAGACAAGGGGAAGCAAAAGTAGACACACTAACGTAGGACATGGCTCTGTCAAAATAAAACAGGAAGTGAACACAGAGACACAATACTAACACAGTACAGAGGGAACACAGAAACCAAAACCTCAGAACTAGAAAATCTTAATCAGGATGAAACTGTAACAAAAGACAATAAGAATCAAAACAAAACCACTGAGTCCACAGACTCGGGACAGACATCGGCTCAAACTGTGCTCATAAATATTTTGTAAATCAGACTGTGTAGTTGTGAACTGAGTTTTGTAACATTGTAAAACAAAATATCTGAAAAGTTTATGTTTTTGCGTTCATTGATTTGTGTGTGTAAAAATGTAAAAAGTGTAATAAACATTAGAACTACTTTTGCTGACACAAAGTTGGGCGAGCACTGCAAGTTGTCCCTTTAAACCAGTCACTGATATAAAGAGAGCACCTTGTTCCAGGGCATCTGAGCATGGAGGCAAAGCTTCATGCAGGAGATGGTAAGAGCTGTTGGGACTAAAGAAACTGAGCAGAAAACTACAGACATCTGGAAACTGAGTTTTTAATTCTCAGTGGGATCACCAGGATTAGCAAAGCTTCACCATGACAGTCATCTGATTGACTGAACCCATCCAAACATCACTTCATGGACCTTTAGCTTGTGTCTGTGTGTGGACAGACATAACATGAGCTAATTATTCATTACTCCTCCACAGAGTGGAGCAGGAGAGAGCCGAGGTTTCCACTGGTCAGTCTGCACAGCAACACCAAACACACCTGGACTCTGTGGTTATGGTTTGTAGTACTACGTTTACATTTGTTCTTTTCAGTCACCTCTATGCTGCACTTTGTGGACCAGAGGATTGTCAGTGTGTCCAACATAAATCAGAGTTTGGGCTCCATGATTTCAGTCAGATTGGGGTGACTGTAGCTCAGGAGGTGAGCAGGTCAGCTACTCGTCAGAAGCTTTGTGAATCAAACCCTGGCTGGCAAATGTACTGGGTAACGTACTAAACCCAAGCTGCCCTCTGATGCATCCATCAGAGTGTGAAAGAAAGTATTTAAGCACAGAACAATGTGCTTGGTTGAATGAGGCATGTTGTATAAAATGCTTTGTGTGCACAGAGTATCACAGAGAGCTGTATAAGAACCAGTCCATTTACCACTGGGTAATTCATATAGTCTTCTTTTCCAGCGGCTGGAGGACAACATCACCATGTTTGTGAAGAACGAGCTGAAGAAGATCCAGAAGCTTCTGAGTCCAGATCACCCAGAAACGTTTAAGAGCCAGATGGAGGATGAGGAGATGTTTGAAGGTGAGGATGAAGATGAAAGAAAGAGCTGCAGAGAAGCATTTCTGAAGATCACACTCCACTTCTTGAGGAGACTTAAGCAGCATGAGATGGCTGACCATCTGCAGAGCAGTAAGAGAATTTCTCTAAAGACTGAATATTGATCTTTCCTAATAGCTCAAGAAATGGACCAATAGACATTCATCCTTTCAGGGTACTGAAAGGCTGTGATATTTATTATATAATAATTAATTCTTCTGAATTTGTTATTTTCAGAAATATGTGCTCCACTCTGTAAACGTGAACTTAAAGCCCAACTGAAGAAGAAGTTCCAGTGTGTGTTTGAGGGCATCGCTAAAGCAGGAAGCCCAACCCTTCTGAATCAGATCTACACAGAGCTCCACATCACAGAGGGAGGGACTGCAGAGGTCAATGATGAACATGAGGTCAGACAGATTGAAACAGCATCCAGGAAACCAGACAGACCAGAAACAACCATCAGACAAGAAGACCTCTTTAAAGCCTCACCTGGAAGAGATGAACCAATCAGAACAGTGCTGACAAAGGGAGTGGCTGGCATTGGGAAAACAGTCTTAACACAGAAATACAGCCTGGACTGGGCTGAAGACAAAGCCAACCAGGACTTCCAGTTCATATTTCCATTCACTTTCAGAGAGCTGAATGTGCTGAAAGAGGAAAAGTTCAGCTTGGTGGAACTTGTTCATCACTTCTTTAATCAAACTAACCAATCAGGAATCTGCAGGCTTGAAGACTTCCAGGTTGTGTTCATACTTGATGGTCTGGATGAGTGTCGACTTAATTTGGACTTCAACAAAACTAAAGTCCTGACTGAAACCAGAAAGTCCACCTCATTGGATGAGCTGCTGACAAACCTCATCAGAGGGAACCTGCTCCCTTCTGCTCGCCTTTGGATAACAACACGACCTGCAGCAGCCAATCAGATCCCTCCTCAGTGTGTCGACATGGTGACAGAGGTCAGAGGGTTCACTGACCCACAGAAGGAGGAGTACTTCAGGAAGAGATTCAGAGATGAGGAGCAGGCCAGCAGGATCATCTCCCACATCAAGAAAGCTCGAAGCCTCCACATCATGTGCCACATCCCAGTCTTCTGCTGGATCACTGCTACAGTTCTGGAGGATGTGCTGGAAACCAGAGAGGGAGGACAGCTGCCCAAGACCCTGACTGAGATGTACATCCACTTCCTGGTGGTTCAGGCCAAAGTCAAGAGGATCAAATATGATGGAGGAGCTGAGACAGATCCACACTGGAGTCCAGAGAGCAGGAAGATGATTGGGTCACTGGGAAAACTGGCTTTTGATCAGCTGCAGAAAGGAAACCTGATCTTCTATGAACCAGACCTGACAGAGTGTGGCATCGATATCAGAGCAGCCTCAGTGTACTCAGGAGTGTTCACACAGATCTTTAAAGAGGAGAGAGGACTGTACCAGGACAAGGTGTTCTGCTTCGTTCATCTCAGTGTTCAGGAGTTTCTGGCTGCTCTTCATGTCCACCTGACCTTCATCAACTCTGGACTCAATCTGCTGGAAGAACAACAAACAAGTTCTCAGACAGAGAAATACTTCTACCAGTGTGCTGTGAACAAGGCCTTACAGAGTCCCAATGGACACCTGGACTTGTTCCTTCGTTTTCTCTTGGGTCTGAAGACTAATCAAACTCGTTTGCAAGGCCTGATGACACAGACAGGAAGTAGCTCACAGACCAATCAAGAAGCAGTCAAGTACATCAAGAAGAAGCTCAGTGGGAATCTGTCTGCAGAGAAAAGCATCAATCTGTTCCACTGTCTGAATGAACTGAATGATCGTTCTCTACTGGAGGAGATCCAACAGTCCCTGAGATCAGGACGTCTCTCCACAGATAAACTGTCTCCTGCTCAGTGGTCAGCTCTGGTCTTCATCTTACTGTCATCAGAAAAAGATCTGGATGTGTTTGACCTGCAGAAATACTTTGCTTCAGAGGAGGCTCTTCTGAGGCTGCTGCCAGTGGTCAAAGTCTCTAAAAAAGCTCTGTAAGTTATAAAGTTTTTATTATTTAATTTGGTTGGTATGTTATGGAAAAACACACTGCCATCAAATTCTGTTTTGTTTTTGTCAGAATCACTGGAATATAATCACTGTACCTTTATATACACGTGACTTATAGAATAGAATAGAATAGAATAGAATTCAACTTTATTGTCATTGCACATGTCACAGGTACAGGGCAACGAAATGCAGTTTGCATCCATCCAGAAGTGCTTTAGCCATGATATAGATATATTACAATATATATTAGCAATAATATAGATATGTAAGTATATTACAGAAATGGGTCTATTATGGTATGTTATAATGTACACGGTATGAAGTATGTTATGAATATTCTATAACTATAAGTATGTACAGGCTATGAACAGGATATAAATATGAAATAAAAAAACTATACAGAAATGTGAACTATGCAAGTTATAAACAGTTATAGGATTAAAAATTATTGTACAGAATGATTATTTACACAGAACTATACAGTAGTGCAGTTAAGATAAGTGAGATATGTGGATAATTTCTACAGAGGCTATATAAAGTGCTAGTGGACTTATATTAATGCTGCTGCCCTCTTGTGGCTAAAGTGTAATTATGTTATTGTTATTAGGGAGGATTTGAGAGAAACAAGTGAGTCAGCACTAGGGCTGCACGATTAATCGTTAGAAAATCGCGATCTCGATTCATACTTATGTGCGATCTCATTTCCAAATGACAACTATTTAAAAAAAAAAAAAAAAAAAAAAAAAAAAAAGACGACGACGATTGTACCGCATTTTGATCCGGGACGTAATCTGCATGAAAACAAGCGCTCCCTCTTCCTGCTCAACAAATGACAAGGGCGGAGCCTTGTACCACGTGATACAGAAGCTGTGCCGTGATGCTCAAATTGGCAGGGAAAAAACAACGGAGAAAACGTCAGGGATGACGAGAAAGTGACAGGAGAAAATTCGTCCCGGTCAACCACCCAAACATCAATAACGGGAACCTTATACAGCGCTTCCCTATACACGTCGAACTCCCGCAGGCACAAAGAAATTACGGAGGCTATTACTTATCACCTGACCAAAGATATGGCTCCCATCAACACTGTGCAAAACGAGGGATTTAGGAAAATGATCAACACCCTAGACAAACGCTACACAGCGCCGTCCCGCAACTATTTTTCTATTGTTGCACTACCTGCTCTATACACGCAGTATCGAGCAACGGTGGAGACGGAATTTCAAGTAGTACAACATTTTGCGGCAACCACAAAATGTGAGGCATTTATTGTTTTTATGTTTATTTATTGTTTTTATCTTCAGTTTCAACTGTTACGAAGTTGATGTGCAGTTAATAAGTGCAATAAATATTTATATTGGAAAAGAAAATCGTGAGAGAATCGTGATCTCAATTCTAAGCAAAAAAATCGTGATTCTCATTTTATGCAAAATCGTGCAGCCCTAGTCAGCACCTTCACTTTAGCTTAAAAATCCAAATTCTTATGTCATCAGTTATAGTTGCATGTGTTCATTATCATAATTTAACCTTTAATATTGATGTCTTCAATTTATTTTGAGTAAAACAGCAATAATTTTATGGTTGTATTAAATAAATACATCACTAATGAATTATTTATTTCACAAATTAATTAAAAATGTACATAATTAATTAAAAAATATATTGATAATGAATTATTTAATGATGTATTTATTTAATTCACGTTGCTACTCCTTGCCCTGCATCGCTGTTCATAAATACATTTTATGTGAGGGATGTGAATGAGGATGATGAAGATCTGATGATAGCAGATAAAAACAGGCTGCAGAGACTTTGAGCCATACAGGGCACACAGTGTGTGTACAGAACAGCTGAAATCATTATGGAGGCCTCACTGGAATATGGAAGCATCACAGTACAGCTTCACTAAAGTCTCTGATATGAGATGAGAAATGAAGCAGCCAGAGCTTTTTCATGAGTGGAAATCCACTGTGACTGTGAGCTGCTGCTACAGCCTCCAGATTAGCCAGCAGCTCATCCTGCTCAACATTTTCTCACCAACTTTAATGGAAGTGTGATGTTTTCAGCTGGAGTGATGGTCAGGGTAGCTTCTCTCTCCTCTTCTTCTCCTCTTCCTCTTGTGCACGTTAGCATATGCTGCTTCCGGTGCGGAAACTCCTGTGGGGAGCTTTGTTTCCGGTGTCCTATTCGCGCTTTGTTTCCGGTCCAAAACAAGTTAAGCAAATGAATGAATCAAGCGGCGATTTACATTTCTATAGATGTTTTGGGCATTTACCCAATATATCTGTAAATGATGTTCATCGACTTGTCGATATTTTCCCCCGCGCCTCAGAGCAAAAGAGAAAAGAGATTCAAATGTTATATTTCTCAGCTGTCCCTCGTTTATCGCCGGTGTTATGTTCTAAAAATAACCAGCGATGGGTGAAATCAAGTAGCCAATTTTATTTTTGACGGTGCAAAACGTTTCGTGGACATCATGGACATCCAGTACTGAACTTCAGAGTCACGCTGCTAGCATCGATGCAGCGATTCTGTACAGGAGAGACGGCACGGAGGAGATCGTCTGCAGCGAGCAGGACGCAGGACACAATGTGACGTAAAATAAGCAAACTTGCACTCAAAAATCCGCCAAACAGCAGGTGAAAGGTGAACCGCGTTATAGTGAGGGACCTCTGTAATTTTGAAGGTAAGTCACAACAGACCCTTCGTAAAAACTAATGTATTGAAACCCTTAACAGCAGTCATTCATTTTTGTGTGGCTTTTTCATGGTTTGTTAACATGCTGTGTAGATGTGTACTTGACTTGCTGATATCGACATAACGGGGAAACATCTGGTTTGACTGTTGTTCAGCTGTAGTTTGAATGCTGAACATTTGCCTGTTTAAATCATCAGACCAGTCACTATACAGAGATGTGCTTCTGAATGTGGACGATGTGTCTTCTGCTACAGTGATGCAGTTCTGCTTGTGTTGAGTGATGTAAACAACTGATCGATCGAAACTCTTTAAACGTCAAAATTGATCATTAGATTTTTTATGACACAACAGTGGTGAGTGTTCCCACCTTCTGCTCTTTGTAACTTAACGCCATCTTTCCGTTTTCGAGTTTCGGACATGATTTTGGAGAATATCTTCGCAGTAGCGATTGACCGCAAAGTAAAGCTACCGGAAATGTACAACCCCACATCCGGTCTCAAACCAGGAAGTTAGCATTTTCCCGTGCACAGGATCTATTTGTAAAGCCACTTCTGCTGCTTTCATTCATTTGGAAGTCCTGTAGCTGAGTTTGGGAGAGACTAACAGCCTCGGCAGCAGAGGGGAGAAAGGCTGTAACACCACCACTTTACTCTGTTCTACCTGTCACATCATTTTATCAGGAAACATAGATATGCTCATGTTTTTACTATGTTTGTCTTGAAGATGGAAGAAGATCACATGGTGCTTTTTATTATTGTGTTGGTTTGTTTCCTGTCTCTTGGATGGAGCCCAGCTGTGCGTGGCCCCTGGGCCTGTGGTCAGAGTGTGTGCTGGATAATCCGGCCCAGGATGAGGCCAAACTGACATGGGATGAACTGTCTGCCACATAATTGAGCTTAGTGTAGTTTCATTTCTGCACAATTTAAAAACAACCAAAACTTTGTTCTGTCTTTTCTATGTTATACTGTAGACTTTCTTTGATACTGTGTCCAAAAGGAGCAGCTTTTACTTTGAAGGGGAGCCGTCTCTGTTTCCTCTTCAGGTTGGATGATGGAAGCAAATGAGTGTGTGATGTTCTTTCAGTGTTGCACTTTGTAGACGCTCCCTGAGCACTGGTCTCACAGCCAGCTGCACATAGAGACCAGTGTTGTTAGTCCAGGTCAGAAGATGACTTGTTGGAATGAAAATGAGCTTGTAGTTTGTCTGCTTTAATCATGTGACTGGAAAAAGGTGTTGGACTTCAAATATGTCCATTTCTTTCACACTTCACCTTTAAAAGTGAAGCCTTGTGGTTCCTGGAAGGAAAAACACTTTTTCAAGTCTTTGTCCTGTTTTTATGATAAATGTACGACTTTAATGTGAAACGTTCAGAGTTTTTCTCTTGTTGTGTTTGTTTGAAGCTGCTTCCTGTTGGCTTCAGCTGTTTGGAGTTTCCATTTTCTAAACTTCTACATTCTGAACCTTCTTCAGCTCTGAACAGATGATGAAACACTGAATGATTTCAAGCTCACACTTTGTCTAATAAACTTACATCTTTCATTCTTTATACAGATTGAGGAGCTGTGGTTTGTCAGAGATCAGCTGTGATTATCTGGCAGCAGCACTGAAGTCCAACCCCTCCCATCTGAGACAGCTGGAGCTGAGCTACAACAACAAGCTGCAGGATTCAGGAGTGAAGCATCTGTGTGGTTTCCTGGAGAGTCCAGGATGTGGACTTGAAACTCTGAGGTCAGTCAGCATGTTTTAGTTGTGCTGAGATGAATATGATGTGAAAGATATGCTGACACTAAACTGCAGACATCAGGCTGATATTATACTGATCCACACTGAGGATCTTCATGGTAAAGTCTGTTTTCTTCTTCTCTGGTGTAGTCCATTGACTGTAGCAGAACAATGTTCACATTTCAAACCTTCAAAGAAGAAGAAAAATCCTCCACTGGATAATTCACTGTGAAACTCTCCAACTCTTCATTCCACCTTAAAGTCTGTCTGACACTGAAAAAAGCAAAATGTGTGTTTGCTTTACAGACAGCAGTCCAACACAAACATACACACATCATCCAAAACACAGTCCAACATCCAAATCTCCTCCACTGCCAGCATGAATGATGGGAAAGAGAAGGAGGAACACTCTGACATTCAGGGTTAGAATGAGTTTCATGAAGCAGACTGTGAAGATCAAAGCTGCATTAGAAGCTTACATGAATGAATGAGTGGACAGAAGTGGACAGAGATCATCTGAAGCACTTCAAAGGCTTTAAATCAGCACATTTCTCTTTATTCTTTATCAACTCTGTTAGTTTCTCTCAGTTTTCTGTGGAATGAAGCTAACAGCAGGCTAATAAGATGCTGACCAATAGGTTTCTATTAAAGGTTGTAATTTGTATGTGAAAAAGTGCTTTGGCTCAGCAGGGATCAGCTTACAGGTAGAATACAGCTGCTGGATGGGATTAGCATGTCATAGCTATCTACCAAACTGCTAACTGGGGGATTTCAGGCCATCTATGGATCATTTTTGCTAACTGTTTATTCAGCTTAGGCTCACAGGGCTGCAGCCTGTGCCCTAGCTGTCATAGGGCAAGAGGCGTGGTCCACCTGCACAGGTGAGCAGTCCATCACAGGGCCAACAGAGAGAGACAGAGAAGCACTCTCTCACATCCACACCTACAGCCAATTTAGAAGCACCAATGAACCTAAGCAGCATTTCATTGGACTGTGGGAGAACATCCAACCTCCACAGAAAGGCCAACAAGCTTCAACCTACAACCTTCTTGCTTTAAGGCACTAGTGCCAACCACTTTTCCCCATTTCAGCCCAAATCCTGCATCTTCCTGTTTCTGACTCCAGGCCAGTTCCACTAACACTTTCTCATCAGACACTGCCACCTAGTGGAGGAAGTCTTAGTTCCATTTGAAGCTTCAGATGACAGTTAGTTCCTTTACAAAGAGGTGGAGGTGGTGGGGCCACAGCACCATCATCACTGAGTGCCATAGGACACTTAACCTTTGTTTCCATATGCTGGGAACTTCCTGTTGTTCCAAGGAGGACTGGAAAATGTGTGAAAACCTCCCAGTCAGTTCCTCACAGCACACTTCAATCATTTCCCTCCCACAGCATCAGGACCAGGGCTTTTTCTCTCTTTGGTCCCACTAAGAGATTTCCACACAAACACCTCATCAGTGGGACTCTCAGAGCTACCAGCCCTTTGCTACAATCACAAAACTCTTCATTGAAATCAATGATATCAAAGCTGGAATCCAATGAGTCCAAGTCTTCTGCTGATTCAGCATCACATTCATCTTTGCTCCTTGTTCTGCATCCCCACCATGGACTTCATTCCTTTCCAAGCCAGCCTTGAGTGTCCTTTATTCAGCTCATCCTCTGCTTTACTTTTACACCTGATTTTAGCTGCTTTATCTCTCTTTCAACAAGTTTCTGTGCCTCAATCTTTTTCTTCTCTCCCTCATAACAAGACAGCTTCTTCTGCCTGAGAACATGTTGGAGTGATTTACTAATCCAGGGCTGCTTATTGGGGAAAATACTTCCTGTTTTCAAAGTAATCCCATTTTTCCCAGAAAGAAATGTCAGTAGAAATCGATGATCTAAGTGAGAACATGAGCCTTTAAAAAGTCCCAGTGGGTGCAGTCAAAGCAGTCCCTCAGTCCCAGTATAGAGTCTTTGGTCCAGACTGGAACAACTGTGTGCCCAGTTTGAGCTCTCTTCAGTCCTGTGACCTGACAGACCCAGAGGGGCCATCACATCACATGTAGAAGCTCCCCTAATGGAGCCACAACACATGTCCAATACTTAGTCTGTCTTGTTGGACCAACTGGAAGAAATGATTCAAGGACTTAGTCACAGAACAGAGATTCAAATCTCCAAAATCCAACTGGCTGCATCAGGACATATAGTCTGAAACTCTGCACAGTTTCCTGTTTGAAGCTGCTTCCTGTTGGCTTCAGCTGTTTGGAGTTTCCATTTTCTAAACTTCTACATTCTGAACCTTCTTCAGCTCTGAACAGATGATGAAACACTGAATGATTTCAAGCTCACACTTTGTCTAATAAACTTACATCTTTCATTCTTTATACAGATTGGAGAGCTGTGGTTTGTCAGAGATCAGCTGTGATTATCTGGCAGCAGCACTGAAGTCCAACCCCTCCCATCTGAGACAGCTGGAGCTGAGCTGGACCAACCTGAAGGATCCAGATGTGAAGCAGCTGTCTGATCTTCAGCAGAGTCCAGAGTACAGACTGGAGACTCTGTGGTCAGTAGAGTGATGGAGTGAGTGGGTGGTGCTGTCAGCAGTATTGTACTAAACACAGTCAGTATGAAACAAAGATCCAGTGTTTCCTGTAAAGCTGCAGCTTCTCAGTGAAGCTGTGAGAGGAGAATGGTGACAGGCTTCAGGATTGGACACAAACACTTCCTGTTTCTGCCTTTTTGTCACCTTTATGGTCACCATGGTAACGGCTGACGCGCTCTGATCGAACACTGTCAACAGCCAATCAGCTCTCTGAACCAAACAGCACGCAGACCAATGACTGCATTCATTTCCAAGTTTAAAGCAGTGAAGAACACAGTCTGTAGGTGAGGAAGAATTTAGTGAGAGCAGATGTTTGGATGGAATTCCTCCAGTTAACAGCTGGAACCGTCCATCTGGATTGTTGGGCTTGTTGTTGGGGTTCCTACAGAGCTCAGAGTGGACACACCAAGCTTCTTCTAATGAATGAAAGTCCAAACTCAAACTAGGAGGGAAAAACATTTTCATCAACTTCAATAAAAATCCAAAGATTAGAAAAAGTGAAGCAACAATGAGTCCTAGTACAGTCCCAGCACTGAAGTCCCTGCTGCTCTTTATACTGGATGTGCTGCATCACTGACTGACAGCTGATGAAGAGTCTCTGGAAACACTCGTTTATCTCCTCTGCTCTTCCTTCTTCTCTCTGCAGGTGGAGCTGATGATGGTAAACAGGACGGTGTGTGTGCTGAGAGAGGAGGAGCTGTGTCCTGATGATCCAGAGAGGTTGAAGCAGCAGCAGCTTGTGTGTAGAGACGCTCTGACTGGGCCATGTTACTGGGAGGTGGAGAGGAGAGCTTCATCCAGCAGTGACTGACAGAGGAATGAAGTGCAGATGACTGTCAGTGCTGCAGAGTGAACTGCTCTGAGAACAGCTCCACTTCAGACACAATGTAGAGTCCAGCATCATCCCTGTGTGTCCCTCTGGATCTGACAGAGGATCATCAGTGTATCTGGACTGCTCTGCTGCTGCTCTGTCCTTCTACAGTCTCTGCACAGTCTCTGTCTGACTCTGGCTTCAGACCCTCCTGGATCAAACTCACCTGGAAAGACTTTCAAACATCACTCAATAGATTTGAATACAGAATAGATTTGATATATACTGTAGATGTACTGTAGAGTTTCAGTTTGTCACTTGTAAATACAGTCTGTGAGCAGCTATGAGCTGAAAGATCTTTCTAGAAACACCAAATGTTTTCACTCTTCTGTTGCTTTTTCATATATTTCCACAACATTAATATTGATCCCACCTGTCTCACCTGTTTCATGCTTTTATACATAAGAACAGGACACGTGTGATCTGAGCGCTGCTGTGGTTGCTGTGCTGCACGTCTTCATTTAGATAACAGAGACATCTAGTGGTTCAGAGGGAGAACTGCAGGAGGTGGAGCTGTGTTTTAGCATGGAAAACTTTTTCTCTTTTAGGCACAGATACAAATATGACAAGTATCAGTGTGAGATACAAAAGGTCACATCAGTCAGCAGAGGGAACAGTGATCACACAGCAATGTAAGAATAGAAACTGTTGGGAAGCATTCATGTAACAGTGTTTTGCAGGTTAACTCTGTGGTGGCCATCTTGTTTTCCCAGTAAAAAGGTGGCCTGCCTCAATTGCAGCTCTTTTATAGGCCAGTCTGAATTGAGAAGGCGTGGTCTTTAGAGTATTTAAAGGGAGCAGGAAATGGATTGGGGGCCATTTTGCGAAGTTGCTATCTGTATATGCATGATATTGGCATGAGATAATAAAGCAATTATTTCAGTTAAGACAGTGTGAAGTCTAATGTTTCCCTCACCGCATCTCTCGGCGTAACAGTGGTGTCAGGAGTGGGACAAACTGGAAACATACAGAGAAAAGGTTAGAGACCATATGCAGAAGGCGCAGCAAAAGCAAAAGGTATGGTATGACAAGCATGCCTGTGAGAGAGAACTAAAGACTGGTCAAAAAGTTTTAGTACTTTTGCCTACTGGACCAAGTAAGCTGCTGGCTAAGTGGCAAGGACCTTATACTGTGGCCAGAAAAACCGGCCCAGTGACATATGAGGTCATTTGTCCAGACAGACACAAATCAAAGCAACTGCTACATGTAAACTTGTTAAAAGAGTATCATGAAAGAAATGCCCCAGAACCAGGTGTGAAGCAAATCCTGATGGTACGGGATGTTCAGCCTGAAGACAGTGGCATTTTGGAGGTTGGAGAAGTTGAGATGAGTCCATTCAGAGACATGCCCAAATCTGAAGACCCTCCTGAACATCTGACTGAAGATCAGTGGCATCAGTTGAATGAGATGAGGCAATCTTTTCCATCTTTTTTCTCAGACAAACCGGGCCGAACAGATGCCATAACATACAACATCATCTTGAAAGACACAAAACCTGTTCGTCTTAAGCCTTACAGGATCCCAGAACGGATGATGGGACCGTTGAGGAAGGAGGTTCAGATGATGCTGGAACTCGGAGTGATTGAGCCGTCAAGGAGTGAATGGTCAAACCCCATTGTACTTGTTCCAAAGAAAGACTCCCCTCAACTACGGTTTTGTTCTGACATGAGAAAGCTAAATAGTATTTCCTGTTTTGATTCTTATCCAATGCCACGGATTGATGAGCTACTGGAAAGACTAGGAAAGGCTAGATACATTACAACCTTAGATTTGTGTAAGGGTTACTGGCAAGTGCCTTTGGAGCCGTCCTGTAAAGAATACACAGCCTTCCAAATTCCAGGAATGGGCTTATTTCAGTACACTGTGTTGCCCTTTGGTCTTCATGGGGCACCTGCAACTTTTCAAAGGTTGATGGACATCATCCTTGATGGTTGTTTCAAGTTTGCAGCTGCCTACCTGGATGACGTGGTGATTTACAGTGAGTCTTGGGAGGAACACCTGCAGCATCTAAAGGTTGTGATGGCAAAGATCCAGAAGGCTGGTTTGACTCTGAATGTGAGTAAGTGTGCCTGGGCACAAGAAGAAGTGAAGTATCTAGGATACATTGTTGGCCATGGACAAATAAAGCCGCAAGTTGAAAAGGTAAAGGCTATACAAACAATTCCCAGACCTAA
Source organism: Oreochromis niloticus (assembly GCF_001858045.2). Lineage (NCBI taxonomy): Eukaryota > Metazoa > Chordata > Actinopteri > Cichliformes > Cichlidae > Oreochromis > Oreochromis niloticus. The sequence continues at coordinate 2,399,439 of NC_031967.2, forward strand.
AACCAAGAAGCAAGTGAGGTCGTTTCTGGGCTTGGTTGGCTGGTTTCGGAGGTTTATTCCCCATTTCTCAACCTTGGCAGCCCCTCTTACAGATCTCACGAGAAAACACACTTCTAAAGTGATGTGGAATGACGACTGTGAACATGCCTTCCTATCTTTAAAGAGACAGATTTCTGAAGCACCTGTTTTGCAAAGCCCGGATTTTTCCGAACCATTTGTTGTGCAGGTAGATGCCTCTAATGTTGGACTTGGAGCAGTGCTGGCACAGGGAGAAGCTGGTGAAGAGAAACCTGTGCTTTTCTTAAGTAAGAAGCTGTTTGACAGGGAAAAAAAACTATTCCACAGTGGAAAAAGAAGGACTGGCAATTAAATGGGCAATTGATTCGTTGAAATATTATCTCCTTGGAAGAGAGTTTATTCTTCAGACAGATCACAGACCCCTGGTGTGGATGCACCCTAAACAACATCAAAATGCGAGAATACTGCGCTGGTGCCTAGCCCTCCAGCCATACTAGTTCACCATCCAGCATTGTTCGGGTAAGAAGAATCTCATTGCTGACTATCTTTCCCGTTTGCCGGATATGTGTTGAACAGAAGGGGGGGGTAGTGAGTAATGTTGGGAAGCATTCATGTAACAGTGTTTTGCAGGTTACCTCTGTGGTGGCCATCTTGTTTTCCCAGTAAAAAGGTGGCCTGCCTCAATTGCAGCTCTTTTATAGGCCAGTCTGAATTGAGAAGACGTGGTTTAGAGTATTTAAAGGGAGCAGGAAATGGATTGGGGGCCATTTTGCGAAGTTGCTATCTGTATATGCATGATATTGGCATGAGATAATAAAGCAATTATTTCAGTTAAGACAGTGTGAAGTCTAATGTTTCCCTCACCGCATCTCTCGGCGTAACAGAAACATAACAGTGAATCTGGACATGTGTACAGATGGAAGCAAACAAACAGGATGTAACACTACATTAAAGCCACAAATGGGAAGAAAACAAAGCCAAAGGAAAATATATTTGATCTCAGGAATCCAAATCAGATGCTTTAGAGCAGGTGTCGGCAACCCTGGGCACGCGTGTCACAGCTGGCACGTGAAGGGTTAACTGAGGCACGACCATAGCTGGACTGGTGTGAGATTATTATATTGTCTTATGCCATGTTATATCCCTGATTAATGATTGTGAAATTATTATGTAGTTTTAGTTTGCTTTATTCTTCTGAAGAGGTGATAACTATTACATTTATTAAACTGATTTGTATTAGATTAGACTGCTGATTTATTGTGAATGAATATATTGTTTTATGATCCATTATACTGCTGAGTTATAAGAAATACCGTTTTCAGATAGTCATGGCCTTATTTGTCTGATTAGAAGAGAACAGAACATACCAGAGAGGTTTTCTGCCATCAGGAGGAGATAAAACAAGGAGCCGAGGTCAAAACTTAGGCGCCGTGTGAGAGAAAGAATGTGAATGTTTAGATTTTTACGACTAGGCTGGACCAATTACAATACATCCATATTGAGGGGGAAAGGAACGCGATTCGTCCCGTACTTCAGCTAGAATGAAAAAGACACAAAGCTGGAGTTATTCTGTCTTTACGCTGCAGCTGCCTCTTCTTCTCTCATTCTCTCCCCTCCCTCTCCTGTTGCTACTTCAATCATGAAACTGATCAATGATCAGCTGATCGTCTCTCGTTTGTTTATCGCCCACTTTGCGCCAGAAAGAGGAAACCAGCGGAGGTCGCACTTAATTTAATTTCAGTCTGCCTTTAAGCCACGGCACAGCACTGAAACGGCCTTGCTTAGAGTTCTCAATGACCTATTTGTAAGCACTGACTCTGGACGCTCTGTGGTCCTGGTTTTATTGGACCTTTCCTCTGCTTTTGATATGGTTGATCATAACATTCTTCTACTAAGACTTGAGCATACTGTGGGTATAAGAGGCACTGCCCTCAACTGGTTTAAATCTTATCTTGCTGACAGGTCTTTTTCGGTTAATTTGGGCAACTTCTCATCTTCCTCGGTACCTGTGCGCTGTGGTGTGCCTCAAGGATCTGTATTAGGCCCTATTCTCTTTTCGCTATATCTGCTCCCTCTTGGAGCAATTTTTGAGAAGTATAATATTGCCTTTCATTGCTATGCTGATGATATACAGATTTATTTTGAGATTGCCGATGATCTTGCTATGTCTTTTCACTATTTTTATGCATGCATGTGTGAGGTTAAAGATTGGTTCAAGAGTAATTCTCTTGTGCTGAATGAAAAGAAAACGGAGATTGTGGTGTTTGATAGTAAAATCCCCCGCGACCAACTGTGTGCTGCTCTGATGCCTTTTGCTAGCTCTCCTTCTGATCATGCCAGTAATTTGGGCATACTACTGGATAGCTCGCTTAAATTTGACAAGCAAGTGTCTGCTGTTGTGAGGTCTAGTTTTAATCAGCTGCGCCTCATTTCTAAGGCTAAGCGCTACATTCCGCACAATGACCTGGAAAAACTCATTCACGCATTCGTGACTTCCAGGTTGGACTATTGCAACTCTCTTTACATTGGCCTTTCCTCCACCCTTCTCGTTAGATTGCAGACTGTCCAGAATGCGGCAGCACGCCTTTTGACAGGTAGCAGGAAGTTTTCCTCCATCCCTCCTGTTCTTGCTGGCTTGCACTGGCTTCCAATTAAATACCGTATTCAATTTAAAATATTACTTTTCACCTTCAAAACCATTAATAATTTGGTGCCGAGCTACCTCAGTGAGCTTCTCAGGTTACACACTCCTGTCAGAGCACTTAGATCTGCTACCGAAATTCTTCTGGAGCAACCTCGTTCTCGTCTGAAGTCTCGCGGTGACCGCGCGTTTGCTGTGGCTGCCCCGGTCTTATGGAACAACCTTCCTGTTGCTATCCGGGTGTCTGACTCTCTGCCACTGTTTAAATCACGGCTGAAGACTTATTTGTTTAATCTTGCCTTTCCACCTAGTTAACACTTGGTGTGCATTGGTACATTTCTATCCATTATGCTTGTGAACTACTTTTATATCTTATGATTGTCAAGGTTTTATAATTGATATGTGCCTGGTCCTTTCTCTTTTCCCTTCCATCTCCCTTTTTCTATCTATTTTTATTTATTTTTATTGTTGTCAAGCACCTTGGTATACCCTTGGTTTTTTAGTGTGCTTTATAAATAAAGTTTATTATTATTATTATTATTAACAACAGCAGCACGTTTAAGCTTGATCAGCTGTTGTTAGAATTTATTTATTATTAATTTCTAGTATCAGCTGTTTGCTGGAGTGTACATCACTGTCACAACAGCGTTTGTTTTAGTTCGAAGGCTTTATGGTTTTTCCTATAATACCTGGTGATTGTTTTTGTCAGTTCAGCCTTACGTTTAACCCGAGTGACCACCCGGTCAGCTGGTGGGTAACAGGCATCTCCGAGAACGTTAGAGCACTTTTGCAAATATGTGATGTCTTCATGAATGGAGCAGGTATTTGAAGTTTACACAGCACCATTCTGGCATGAAAATATCTTAAAAGTTTATTTTGTGACCCAGAAAAAGTAAGATTTCAAACTCTGCTTGTTTAGGAACCACGCCCACGTTAACCTGTGCTGGTCAGGTTAACGCGGGCATCTGTATGGTCAACATAACGTCATCGCAGCCAGTGTGCCTTGCTACGTTAGCGCAGAGCTGCTTGTGTTTAACCTCAGTGTGACTTTTCTGATTTCAAATTAAAAAACGGGATTTGTATAAGTTATAAAAATTATGTATGATACCACACTAATCATACAGCATGAGTGAAATCAGACAGATGTGAGACCACAGAGCTCCCTTATTGAAATTACGCATAAGCTTCATTTTCTTGTCACTGTGTGCTCTGAGATATTTATAGTCCTTCACTATTTTCACATCGACCCCCTGCATTGAAACTGGGGTCACTGGTTTCCTGGTTCTCCTAAAGTCCACAATCATTTCCTCGATCTTTGTCACATTGATCTCCAGATGTTTCTGTTCACACCGCATGACAAAGGAGTCCACCACAGCCCCGTACTCCGTCTCATCACCCTCACTGATGCATCAAACCAACAAGAGTCATCAGGAAACTTCTGAAGATAGCAGGTCTCTGTGCAGTCTCCATATTCCCTCTGACTCTGCAGTACCGCTGTTAGCTCCTTTGTTTTGTTTGCTAGTGTAACCCAACCAGTGCAGGGGCCTCCCTGCACCCCGGACTCTGCGTTGTGTAATTTTGTGTTGGATTGGGGTGCACAGTAGAGAGACCAGTCGGACACAGGCGTTCAATTTGTGGCTCGGACCGTGCTGTTTATTCAAATGCTGGGGCAAACACCACTCCAACTCTGCTGCTGGCCCTTTGCAAATCACAGTAAACACTGAACGTGATTATCAACACATAGTGAAAGCCAACAATAAATATGTAAAAAAAACACATTACACAAAAATAATCATCTCTTTACAAAACTCCTCGGTCTCAAGAATGAGTATAACACAAAACTAACATAACAGGATTACCAGCGAACTGTTGCTGAAAAGCTAATGCTTCATCTTGCATTACTTTGCCCGACTGAGTGCTCTGCTAACTAGCGGAAATGTAACCCGAAATCGCGGCAGATATTACAGAATGAAACATGCACACAAACTCCTCGTACTCTCATCAGACAGTACATGAACATCTCAATAAACACAATATATGCTTAGCAAATCGCCATTTTACGCAGTGGAAAACTTATTTTTAAACAAAACCATTGCAGTACACCACGGACAGTGCTTACCTTTGCAAATCACAGTAAACACTGAACCAAGATGGCGCCCACGCGAACAAGAAATCTGAACTACGGTGTCCTACAGAGGACAAATGGCCAAAATTGCTAAAATCTACCATACATATGCAGCTCAACAGCGACACCTTGTGACTTATTCCAGTCACTGCCTTACATCAGCAACCTAACGTTACAATAGACGGGAAGCAATACAGCCCCATACTTCTATTTTGTAGAAGTGTTTATCAAATAAACGTGCTGGTGAGTCTCGATCAATAAAGCAGCATTGACACGCAACAACATACTGTTCCTACTCATGATGTTCCAAGTAATTAAGTTGGTGCCATAAATGAAGAAGAGGAAACTCGGGATCCGTGATTGAGCTTTAGCTTGTATATAATACTTTATTATGGGGCCAGTAAATTGCCGCAAATTAAGAGTATGTCAATCAAAAATAAAACAGAATATGATTTGCTATGGAAAGAAAGGGAAGCAAGGAAGGAATTACTAAAAACAAACAACTAATTTAAAAAAAATATTCCAAATAAAATTCTTTGATTATGTGGAGCCATTTCTGACTGACTTGGCTGAGTCAACCGACAATAAACATCCTAGAGAGGATGATTTTAAGAAGCAAGAGTTGGATATCATTAGTGGATATTAAATGATGATACAGAAGTTCCTAATCCCAAAATAGATAAAGATTACATGATTGATGTGTTTAAAGTAGTGCTGTCAAAAATAATGGGTTAACGCAATTAACGCATCTGGAGTGCAGAATGGCTCAAAATCCCTGAAATATTTCTGTCAACGCATTTCGGGCAGTTTGTCTAAGTAGAGTTACCTTCGCACATGACGGGCAGCTGAACCAATCAACTCAATATGGAAGATGACAAGTGCACATAAAAACAGGGTGGCACATAAGGGGCTGAAACTCCTCGACCCTCGACCCGGCCTAGGGGTAACCGGGACCCAACATGCAGGAGCGATCCCCACTCCCATGACTCCCATGACAGGCCAGCAACACACTAACTAAAGGAGCTCATCAGCAGTTTATATTCTTCAGATATGAACAATGTCAAAATAACAAACAAAAAGGTTTTGGATTTTTTCTAATCTTCCGTTTCAGAAAGTAAAAGCAAACAAGACAATTCTCTAAACTAAGCTCCTACCAAAAAAAGAGAAAAAGGGCTTCTCACTCCTAATGAACTGCTGCAGTGCTCAATGTACACACATGAATAAGAATTTACAAAAATGCTGTTAGCCCAACACAAAGATATCTTAATTACAAACAGCGCACACTGTACGAAAAGACTTTCTCACACAGATGCTCAGAACTACAAACAACTAGCTGGCTCTTTGTTGGGTGTAGAGGAGACAAGGGAGGGCGCTGTCAGCTGGAGGTTAAGAGGCTGCTGTCCATTCAATCATCCAATCCGGACTTCAAGAGCTTGTTTGAATCAGCCAATAAGCGCTCTAGCCTGTTTCACCAGCCACAGACACACCCACACGCCCAGCCTGGAGGGAGGAGATTCAAAAACCACACGTACACCAATGGGAGGAGCCAAACATCAAAACAGCCAGCATGTGATCACAAATCACGACATTTCATTGAATCATAACACCTTCATCCAATTTGAATGTATGTATTGTAATGTACCTGAAACCTGAGAGTCTACAGATGTTGTCTGTTATTTAACTATAATTGGAATTTGTTTCAGTAAACAGTTTAAAAACAACAACAACTTGTGTGAGTGTCCAAATACATGTGGACCTAACTTTAAAAACAATATCTAAAGGATTAATGGATAGTTTTAAAATTACAGTAAAGAAGTTTGAGAGAGAAGCAAAGAGTTAGAGTTAAGGTAGAGTTAAACTGATAATAAATGCATTACAGACAGTATAACTAGAGTGACGTGGTAAAAGGACAGGATATGCTAGTGCGTTATTTAGATAAAGAAAAACTTTAAAAACTATCAGCAACACAGGGACACCACAAGGAACCGCCTTTCCTACTGACTTTCTACACCACAGACTTCAGCCACTGCACAGAGTCCTGCCATCTTCAGAAGTTTCCTGCTGACTCTGTGATGGTTAGTTGCATCGGTCAGGGTAAAGAGATGGAGTCATATAATGTGGTGCACACAGAATCATCTGCAGCTCAGTGTGACAGACACCAATGAAATGATTGTGGATCTTAAAGTGGACACAGTGATGGATAATGAATAAGAATTGACTCCAGGAGACAAATTTAGGTCCAACTCCGAGCTTACTTAATACTGCATATAGATATGACCATTCGACACAGTCAAAGGCCTTTTCTGCATCAAGGCTCAATATCACTAGGTCTTTATCTGGATCCCAGAGAATTAAATAAATATAAAAAGGCCAGTATTTTCTGATCTGTGTTCAATAAAGAGATTGGTCGGTAAGAACTCACCAATTCTGGGTCCTTTCCTTTCTTTGGAACAGTTGCTTCATTCAGGGTCTGTGGGAGTGCACCATCTTCCAAGGCCATATTAAACATTTTCAGCAAATATGGGGTTAGTAAACTCATTACATAGACCATCAGGTCCTGGGCTCTTCCCGTTTTTCAGGGAGCGTATGGTATTAATCTATTCTGGACATGTTAAGTCTGCATCTAGAGATGTCCTGTCCTTTTGTGCCAATGTAGGCAAGTTACATTTGCTTAGAAAATCCTGCATAATCTCAGGAGGTGCATTACACTGAGATGTATATAACTGTTCATAAAACTGTCTAAAAACAGTATTAATATCCTTATAAGAATTAGTCAACAACCCTGAGTCTGACCTGATTGCATGAATGGCCCTATCACTTTCTCTCTTCCTTAGATGCCTGGCCAGTAATTTATGTGGCTTATCAGCAAATTCAAAATACATTACAATACATTCAAATACATGATTCAAGTATAACACCTGGTAGCCAGAACATCAGCAGAACATCTGTCTACCAGCTGCAAACTGAGCAACTGAACGGTTTCATCGCGTCCTCCCTGCTGTCTGGCAGGAAGATGTGTACTAAACTGGACATCCTCCCTTTGCCTTCTACGGTGTCTCCACTGGATGACTTTGCACGTCACTCAGTGAAGAAATATCAGTTTAAAATGCAGCATTATGCTGATCATAAGCATCATGCAGAAATTTCTACCAGGAGAGAGAGTGAGGATAGGGAAACCACACCTGGTTGCTAAAGGACACCCCAGAGTTACTCCTCCTGTAACAGTAACAAAGGCTCAAATGCCTTCTTGCTGAGTGATGGAAAGATTTTGAATGCCACTCATCTAGCTCGCTGTCTCCCCGTGACTGAAAAGATCTCTAACACTGTTAGACTGCACCACACTCACAATGGCTCCGCTGCCAGGAGACTGCCACGTGTCAAGTACAAGCCTTCTGGTACAAAGACTGCATTGTGCCATAATAGTTGTGCTTGTTAAAAGAAAATTGGAGAAATGCTATCACTTATTGTACTTTAGTTTAACAGCACTGATTTACTGCCACCAGTGCACTAAGAACTACATGAAAAGATTAATATTAATAATCATGGCAGCACAGGAACAAACTCTAAGCACAAGCTCCATAGAGGCTGGGCTCTGCCACAATAGGCAAGACCCCAGCCTGACCCCAGGTGCAGGCTGTGCAAAGACGCCTGTGAGACAATCCAGCGCATAACAAAATCCTCAACACAGGTTGCTGCAGATGTGTTCCATTCATTGTATGAATGTTAGACAGCACTTTGACAGTTTGCTTGTGCGTGAATGAAACTAGCTGCATAAGGTGCTTTGAGTGCTTGAGTAGAATAACAACTAGTCCGTTTACCATAAAAGAGAATTTAAGGGTCGCATGTTGCTGACATAGTACTTTATCTGACTACTAGTGTGTACAATAAAAAGAACTGAAGTATTATATGGCAGTAGGGGAGACCGGGGATAGTTGTAACGTGGGTCAGTTGTAACACTTCCAATTTCTCCAATCAGGGCTAAGTTTCAAATGATGTGATTCATCCTGTGCATGCCCAATTCAGTTCTGCTATCACATGTGAAAAATCAGCACGTTTTGTCAAACACAGACAATTTAACACGAAAAAAAGTAATCTGTATGCCAAAAAGTAAGTTTTTCTACTTTATTTCAGTTTCTAATAGCATTATCTGCTTTGCAGTTAAACTCATCAAACTTAAATTATGTTATTTGTATGTCTGTGGGGATATATTCTGTGTAGGTCTTTAGTGCTAATGTTTTAGCCGTTGGCTGTAATGTTAGCTAGTTCATGGCTATAGGAGTCTGGGTCAGTTGTAACAGCAACAGTCTGGGTTAGTTGTAACGATAATGCAAGTGTTACAACTTACCAAACTATTACTGTAACTTATATTAAACAAGTTGGGGCAACGACATCAGCAGAGAGAGGTTCACTGGTCGCCTTTGTATATGCGGTTAATGCCATTGGCAACACAACCACTGTTTGTGTTCCCACACATACATTATGCAGACCACTGTGTCAGAGATGGACCAGTAGGAAGTATTGGTAGTGGAAATAAATCAGGATGGGTGCAAGAAACAGATTTCCTCATCTTTCTGAAGCACTTTGCAAACCACACCAAGGTAAGCCATGATAAAAAGTAATGGAATTGCGATGCTGGTGCACAACTACATTTTTTCAGCTTCATTGTTATGTTAAAAAGTTGGTGCAAGAGTTGTAGGTTATAATGCCCACTGAGCCAATGAGGCCAAACTAAAGTAAGACCAACCAAAAATATTCAGTTGCAGAAAATTCCGTAATTTGTCTTTTTTGGGGGGTTGGAATATGTTCAAAAGCTAGATTTCTGCATTCTGTCACACACAGAGCTACATAAATGACTCTAAGTGCATTCATGTGTTGAATAAAAAAGATTACATGTTAATGTTTTGTCAGTACCCTTATTTCATTGTGTTACATTTCACCCCAGGATATGTTACAACTAACCCAGACTATGGGGTTAATTGTAACATTTCACTCTTTGTGTTTGAGACCATACCATGCAATGGATAATTGTGCTGCAGAGAAAATAGCTGCACCATTTAATAGCAAAGACATGTAAATACTTTGCATTACATTTTGAATCCACTACCTTAAAAGAGCTCCAATTTACAGACAGAAATGTCAAAAATGTTACAACTATCCCCGGTCTCCCCTACATTTGCAAGACTTGCAGAATGTGTGTCACTTTATGTCTCATGATTTCATGACTGTGACAGTTCTTGTGTTTCTACAACACTGCTGCTAGTTGGCTGCAATTCTGAGCTGACAGAGGAACTGACTGGAGGAAAGGAAGTGCTGAGTCTTTTCCTGGGATATTAATGAGGAAAAAAACTCACACTAAGTCAAACCCACGTGCAAGCAAACAGAGAGAAAAAGTTGATGGAAACTGTTTGGAACAAATGTGTTCGTCTCCAAAAAATGCATATCCTTTGGGGTAGAGGTAGGGACAAAGCAAAGAGTGATTTTAATAATATCATGTGACTCAGCTGCTCACTGGGTGATTATTAACGTGAAGTTTACACTATTTAATTTGAAGGAAAACTGTACAAGCTTTCCTTGTCGCCAGTGTCAAGTTCACCGAACCAACACAGGAAATAATCCACATTTAACTTCATAATAAAAGCTGCTTAGGTATAATCAGTGTACTTTATAGAAATACTAGAATAACTCGCACATTAATGGCTATTTTTTAATATCACATCATCACTGCATTGTCAGTGACGTTTTCCCCTCCTGTAAGAATTCCACTTGGGAGTAAGGCTCACCTGTCTATTGTTCCATTCAGCAAACTCTGAGATTTGCAGCTGAGAATGCCTGTCTGGGTCAGGTGTAGCTCATATGGTCATGACAAAATAGCCATTAACAGGTACTAGAGGCTAGACAGCCTTGGTAAAGGTCCTGGTAAAACCTTGGTGCACAGTCACATTGCTAATAGGTAAACAGTGGTTGGCTATAAACAAAATTCCCTGCTCACCCCTGCGGGTGGCATTTTATCCTTCAAGCGCTGGTCCTCTACCAGAGCCCTGAGAGTTTGAGGGTCCAGCGCAGTTTCTTAGCTCTTCCTAGGACTGCACTCTTCTGGACAGATATCTCCGATGTTGTTCCTGGGATCTGCTTGAGCCACTCGCCTAGCTTGGGGGTCACTACACCTAGTGCTCTGATTACCACTGGGTCCATGTTTACCTTCACCCTCCACATCTTCTCGAGCCCTTGGTACTTCTCCAGCTTCTTGTGTTCCTTCTTTCTGATTTTTTTTTTTTGTCATTTGGTATCACTGCATCTATCACTACAGCTGTCTTCTTCTGTTTGTCTACCACTATTATGTCCAGTTGGTTAGCCACCATTTTGCCCATCTCTATCTGGAAGTCCCACAGGATCTTAGTTCGGCCATTCTCGACTACCAGGCCATATTCGGCACAGATGTTTCTGTTTCTGCGTCTTGCACCCTGCTGTTATGTGATGTATGATCTCAGAGCATCTTTACACAGCCTGCACCTGGGGTCTGGCCTGGTGTGATAGACCCCAGCCTCTATGGATCTTGTGCTCAGAGCTTGTTCCTGTGCTGCCATGATTAGTGCCTCTGTGCTGTCATTCAGTCCAGCTTTGTCCAGCCACTGGTAGGCTTTCTGGATGTCAGCCACTTCCTTTATCTGCCGGTGCTACATACCGTGCAGGGGCCTGTCCTTCCACGATGGTACCTCCTTTTGCTGCTCTTTATTGGGTTTCTGCTGCTTGAGGCATTCACTGAGCACGCAGCTGTCCATGGTCATCTTTCTGAGGTACTCGTGTGATCGATGTCTCGTTCACTCTTGGCATATAGCTTGATGTCCATGTACAGGATTGTTTTATTCCATAGTCGGTAACCATAGCCACTCTTTTCAATGATCTCACTGAGGGGGTTCAGGCCTATCCAGAACAGTAGTGGGGACAGGGCATCTCCTTGATAGATCCTGCACTTGTGCTATGGGCTTGAAGTTGGCCTCTAATGTCCATCCCCATCGACTTCCTGATGAAGGCTTTTAAGGTCCTGTTGATCTTGGACAATTCTAGGCATTCCAGGATCCAGGTGTGGGGCATTGAGTCATGAGCCTTCTTGTAATCAATCCAGGCAGTGCACAGGTTGGTCAGTCTGGTCTTACAGTCTTGCTCTGTCTATCGGTACCTGGTGTTACGGTTCTCTGCTATTCCTGCCAGTTCGTTTCTCTTCCCCGCTTATGTATTGGGCCATGTGCCTGACAGGAACTTCCACGTGGTACTGAGGCAGGTTATTGGCCGGTAGTTGGATGGGACTGGTTATTTCTGGGGTTCCTTGGGGATCAGGAATCTTGGACCTTTGGTTAGCCATTCTGGGTGTCTCTCATTGACTACCAGCTGGATATCTGCCACTATGATGGTTACTGGATCCTGTTCAGCGAGGTTGCTGTGGTCTGCTCTTAGATCCACTAGCCACTTATTAGGGTTTGCATCCTTCTCCCATATGCTTTTCCAGTGCTGCTCCGTCTCCAGCCTTGGTGGTGCTGTTCTCATATTGTTCCCTACTGAGAGTACACCTTGGATGGTTCTCTGCAGAATAGATGGTTTATTCTCCTGCCTTCTACTTCTCTGCGTATACCTCTTCAAGCAGCTGTCCAAGGCTGGTAGTCTTTGCTTGGGTGTCTTCAAGGCCTCAGGTACAGACAGCTTTCTGTGCTTCTTAGGCACCTTTCTGCAACTCCATTAGTTGTGCTACCTTGATCTTGGCTTCTAGTCTCGTTCTCCATGGTGGGTACTGCTCCTTGTGGCTGTTCGTCTTGTAGTCATCTCACTGATCACTGCTGCCATGGTGTTCTGATCTTGGTAAGCGGCTACGGAGGGTCCAGGTTTCAAGTTTCCCCGTGATCCTATTATGTACCTTGTCAATCTCTAGCTGTGAGATCAACTCCTTCTTCCGAATGTTTGAACACTGAGCTACAATTGTTTTGCTGTCAGTCTGGAGAAAGTTGCACACCAAAAATAGTGATGTTTATAGACATTCTTTGAACCATTGTCAGATGCTGGGATTGCAAGGGTTATCAGGTCAGAACACGCTATGGTCTCATGAAGTCTATTTTAGATGAGTTAGGAGTCAGTGTTTTTTTTTTAATGCACATAAAACATTTTAGGAGGAAGACAAATCAGCCTAACAAATCATATTGCTTTTATTGGTACTTTGATCCCTGAGTATTACAGGAAATAATTTAGCCTGTAAAACTGAAGTGACCTCAGTAGAAAATCATGAAAGATTTTAAAGTGGTTTATACCTTGAACCCAGTTCCTTTTCAGTCACTTATTAAACTGTGAGAGAGACACTCAGGTTCATCATTAGCTCATCATTGGATGGTTTTATTTTACAGTGAACTCACTGGAAGTTTCTATTTGAACCCATGTGAGTTGATCTTCTATTATAATAGACGCTAATAGAGGTTTTAGCCATACCAGATGAAAGCTAACCAAGAGCACTCACTTTATGAGATCTCCTTGGGTTCAGTTTTGGAATTTGACCGGAAACCTATTTGTAGGTTGAAGCCTATATGGAAACAGTTTTTTTGGAAATTATTGTGCAGAGAAAGGTCTGTACTGCAGTTGAAAGCCTGGTAGATACAGTGAGCTGTTGGGGACATGTTCACCCAGCCAGATTTCATTGAGGCACAGGGCTGAACATTCGCTGGGTGAAATGAAAGAAGCATGGACTGGCCAATGTCCGATCGGAAGGAGTTTGACGAGTGCTCCAGCTCGCTTTTCTCATCAGCATCTCCTGATCCTGTTGAGAGCTGCTCCAACTAATAGTTTTGCAGAATTCTCCAGATGGGTGAAAGACAGGGTAAAGTTTTATTTAAAAAAAACCCTGATAACTTGTTTCGTTGATGTATGTGTGAACAGGAAGGAAAAGCTGAAAACTGAACAGATAAACACAAGCAGGAAATGTATCATTGAGCAGTATTCAGGCTGCCATCAGCTGCACCATCTTGAATATGGAGATTATTAATGACTTTTATTTATAACACTGTATTTTCCTAATTATTAATTTTGTACTGTTTACCCTTGTTTTTATACATGGTTGAAAACATGTTGTATGGTTATATCTTTAACAGACACCACACAGCCATATATGTAAATTCAAATGATTGGTCAACAGATACATTTTTTTAACTGATTTTATTTTCATTACAATCTAGGTTTTCCAGTCAGAACAGGAAAGCTATGAAATCAGCACATTAGAGTTGATTCACTCATAGTCTTGTCTGACACGTCTATATTAAGTGTGTGTTGTGTGTTTAGCTCTTCCTGTACTGCTGGATGTGGTCAGGGGTCCAGACCATCTTCCTGCAGATGAAAAGTCACAGGAAATGCTGAGAGGGAAACTGTGCGTGCTGGAGGCTGACAGCTCCGAGGTCAATACCCTATTTAAGGTATAACTCCTGACTCATAACACACAGACACACACAGAAGCCTTCTATTGAGTATTTTAGCTATTATATATGTGCTCCAACACAAAGTTCCTCCATGAATTGATAACAATGCAATACATCTCTGTTCCTTAGTTTGTTGATCTTATATGAAGATCGCATCACATCGCTTTCACTTGCACAAAAACTTCTTAGACGGAAAACCACCATCCTCGGCACAGTCAACAAGATTCGCCGGGAAATTCCTCAATCCGCTAGACACACAGATTGCAATGAATTCACCAATCAGGTATGTTGCAGGTCTTTTGTGGTTCTATGTTTATGTGTTTCATTGTGTGTAAAAGTGCTATGGAAATAACAATTTATCTTATTTCTTAGGTGTTTTCAACCTCTGCTGCCACGCTGACGGCGTATGCGGCAAACGGAAGAAGACAGTCTATATTCTTAGCAGCATGCACAGCGTGGTTCAGACTGATAACACCACCAAAAGGAAGCCCAACACTGTCATCCTTTACAACACCACAAAGTGTGGCGTGGATGTGATGGACCAGATGGTGCGGGAGTACACGGTCCGCAGAGGAACACGGCGCTGGCCAGTTGCCGTGTTCTATAACATGATTGACATGGCAGCACTGAATGCACACGTGCTGTATCAAGCATGCACCGGGACGCAGGAAAGACGGGTGGACTTCCTGGTGGAGCTTGCAAGAGAGTTGGCTAACTCTCATATGGCTGGGAAGAAGGCAAGAAAAGAACAGTTGCTTCGGACACAACCCTCCACACCTAGCCCTGGAAAAAGAGCCACGTGTCAGGTCAAACACAAATGCAAGAACAATCATGCCACTGTGCGATGTGTTCACTGCTACAGATACACATGTGGTAAATGCAGACTACAGATGCCATGGCAGTGCCAGGATTGTGAGTGATTGCTGAAAATGTTGAAATGTACTCACTCACTTTTTATTATTATTTGTAAATATGTGTACAAATGGTTGTTGTGTTGTTTTGTTTTTTTGTACTGTTTTTATCAATAAATCTCAGCAACAAAGGAAATACACCCATGTGTGTTGATTTCTCCCTAATATGGCAAACTGAAACACAAGTTTCCTTGTGGCTCAGGAAACTAACCACTCCAAGTGGCTCAGCATGGCCCCACCTTATTTACATAACAAAAGCAGCTGTTCACAGGTGATTAAGGATATTAGCTAAAAGCCTAGCAGCCATTTGGGTGGAAGGCGGGTTTTAAAGGTAGAAAAGCCAAATGGCTGCTCTCTGGGACTTCCAGTGTTAACCGGTTTTTACTTGTAGCAAGGGAGGCTGGTTGGAACCAGGCTCTTGGAGCTGAACACTCCTCACCTGTCTGCTAGCCAGCATCAAATAAACAGCCTTCCTTGCTGCCTTTTATTGAAAACAGTTACAGTACACACAAGCACCTCCCATTGTAAAACCCCCCTATGGTTACAAAAGATAATGCACTGTGTGTGTGTGTGTGTGTGTGTGTGTGTGTGTGTGTGTGTGTATTTGTGTTTGGAGGTGCGTTTGTGTGACCTCCTGCTCACCAAAAGGGTCATAAAAGCAGGAAGCTTATTAACCAAGAAAACAGAACCTTCAGATAGGATGTCCCTATAATAAAACACTACAGCCTCCCCACCAACAGGCTGGTTGCAGAGGTGGTCAGAGACAAAGGAATGTCTTTGATCAGCTGCTTGAACTAAGACTTACAAATTTAAGTAACACAATGACAACATTTAACAATTTGACTCCAACAGCTGCCAGCTGAGATTTAAATGTAATTTAAATGAAGGATTGAAGGTTATTGGTTTTTTTGAACGTAGAGATCACATCAGCGTATATGAATTGTATGATATCTCTCTTCTATTTTTCTATGATCATATTTTGATGTTGATTGTGATTGGTTTTATTTTTTCTTCAGTGGTTGTAGTGTTTTAATATTTAGTCATTTTTTCCATTATTGTAATTGTGTATAAAGTTTAATTTGAATGAAAGTTACTCTCAAATGCTTTCAGTGTTGCTGTGTTGAGTGTTTACATGTTTAAAGTTTGTATGGAAGACACAGAAAGACGTTTGGCTAAAGAAATCTGTGCTAGAGGGACAGATGTTGAATTCTTTAGAGAATTTTCTAGAAATCTTTTTCTTTCAAAACAGAATTCAGAATATTGATCTTTGACATGGAAGCTGTTTCTACAGGATCCTGATGGACACTCAAAGCTTTCATAAAATGTTCTCATTAGTTGTTTACAGCAGAATATCAACCGATGTGAACCAAAACAACAAAAGTGCTCTGCACAAGTGTGTGAGACTACAAATTATAGAATCAGTACTGCTGATTTCATTACTCTTAACTTTTAAAGGCAGATTTTGTATCTGAGAGCAGGGACACTTGCTGTGTTCAGTGTGACTCGTCTCTGCAGAAGGTCAGGGCTCTGATAGTTACAGTTAGCGGGTGACTTACTGGGCAGGTGGATCCTGAGTGTCTGTTGGAGTCAGGGTTCATTATGGTCCTGGTTGCCACTGGAAATAAAGAAACAAAAGGAGGGTGTGTTGTTCAGGAAGTACAGACTGTAGCTCAGCAGGTAGAATTACTAACTGGAAGGTTGGAGGTTTGATCCCTGGCTGCTCCAGTCTGCACGCCACAGTATCCTTGGGCAAGATATGGAACCCCGACTTGCTCTCTGATGCATCCATCATAGTGTCATTGTTAGAAAAAGAAGTGCTTGTGTGAATGAAGCACGCTGTATAAAATGCTTTGACTGCTCATATAGAAAAGCAGCTTATAAGAACTGGTTCATTTTCCAGATAATTCCACTATTAAGACAACAGACATGTGGGAGGCTTTCTCCTGAGAGTCACACTGAAAGTCTTGCTGCTCCTCCACAAAATGAACTCTTCAGTTTAGATTTGATTACAGACACAGCTCAGCTAAACACAACTCAAACTAATCTACACTATTTTTCTTTATTACGCAGCATTTTTATAACTATTTATAGATGTTTCTAAAGATGAAAACAGAATTAAACTCCAGCCTGATCCGTTTCTGAGGTTCCTGACTCTGAACGTCCCTCAAACGCCTCTCTGATCGTTTCCTTGCGTCACTTTTACTTTCGCTTTCGTGAATGTTGTGGCGCAGCTGATCGTCTCCATGTTAAGGTAACGTTAGCAGTCTGTACTGTTTCCTGGCTAACATCAGCTGTGTGCAGCTTAGTTTCAGCATAAATCTGCTTCGTTTATGTGAGATCAGAGTCTGGGAACGACACAGAAACAGTTAGTTGATGATCAGCAGCTGAACTCAGAGTCGATGTTACTGTGGATCCACTGACTGATGACTGTAGGCAGGTTCTCCTGCCTCCATCAGTCTGTGGATGTATGGGCTCAAATTGTGGTCATAAATATTTTGTACTTGTAAATCAG
Organism: Oreochromis niloticus; assembly: GCF_001858045.2. Taxonomy (NCBI): domain Eukaryota; kingdom Metazoa; phylum Chordata; class Actinopteri; order Cichliformes; family Cichlidae; genus Oreochromis; species Oreochromis niloticus. The sequence continues at coordinate 2,417,092 of NC_031967.2, forward strand.
GATTTGTATGTGTAAAAAGAATTTGTGTGTATGTAAAAAAGATTTGTGTGTGGACTTAGCCAAGAAATACGTGTGAAACTCTGCACTCAAGTTTCAAGTTACAAGTACGACCCTATTTTCCTTTCATCTGATTGGCCAATGTCATGTCAATCACAAATTTAACAATCCAATCAGAGAACAGATGGGTTTGGCTATTGTAGGGTTGCTTTATGAAGCTTCAGGTCCTTGAAGGGAATAAATGCCCCTTTTCATGCCAGCCCAGCGTTTTCCTTCATCACTATAAAATGACAGCAGACCAATTTGAACAAAGTTGGTAAAATGCTTCAGAAATTAGTAAAATATTAAAAAGTGTCTGGATGCTCAATCATCCAGTAAATCCCCCAAAAGTTGATTGTGTTCATCTGGATGTTTTCAGCAGCATGGATCAGTGTGAGGACAGAGAGGAGGGAGTCCCTCCCTCTAAAAGCACTCTGTGTGGGGAACATGAGAGCCAGACCAAAGCTCAGAGGTGAGATGACCATCTCTAACTGTCCGTGACTCTTCTCCATGTCACAGCTCAGCACTCACATCACTGCTCCATCATTATTCACACTCATACCTCTGTGTGTGTTGTTTTAAAGCCCAGAGCTGTGGGGCGTACCAGGCTCAGCTGGACATAACCCTAAAACTAATCCAGAACCTGGACCTGAACCCAGCTGTGTTTCCTTAAAGAGCAACCGGTCGAAGGGTTTTATTCTAAACTTTAACAAAAGACTGTTATGTGACAAAGAGTAAGTACATTATTTTTATGAGTTTCAGATTGTTCATCATGTCATTAATTTAATATTTCCAGTTTTTCCTTCCTATCTCATGAAACTGTTACATTTATTGTTTTTCTTTTAGGATCAATAAGAGGCCAGAATCTCCTGGACCTGAACCCAGCTGTGTGTCTCTAAAAAGCAACATGTCGAAGGATATTGATATAAACTTTAAAGGCTGTTCTTCTGCTGCTGAGAGGTAATGTGTGTCTAGATGTTGTTCCTGACTCTGTATTTTTGAATAAATCCTCATGTTTAATATCAGCTCAGCTCTTCAATTCAACCAGAATTCAAACAAAGGCTTAATATACGTGTGTGTTTGATATAATGCCAACAAGTACAAATAGGTGTTCTTACAGGTCTTAATCACAGAGCTCTGATAAGTCTGGTGACTTTCACAGTCAGCAATTTTGCTGCCTTTTACTTTATATTGGCCTTTTTAAAGCCCTTCAAATTCATACAGAGCTTTTAACACCAAACTCCTTTACAGTCCTTCTCCTCTCACACACCATCACACGACTGATTTGTCTGCAGCAGCTGTGTTACTGCTAGTATTTTATTATGTGTGTAATCTCCTCATATTGTTCCTGTGGTTTAGTTTGACTTCCTTCTGCAAACTCAGCTGCTCTGTTGCTGATACACGTCTCCATCAATATGATTGATCAGATGCTGCCAACACCATGTGTTTCATGTGAACGCTCAGCTGAAACCCTGGGTTGACTTATCGAGTTAATGACAAGCTTCACGTGACTGTGAATGCTAAAGTGAATCCAGATAAAGGAAAGAGACCCTGCTAATGTTGGACTCACTTCTTAGTGTAGATCCCAGGAGGAAGTTCAACATAGCAGCCATTCTTTGTGCGAGCTCGACCAAACCTGAGACCACAGTGCAGGATAATGATTATCATCTGTCTCTGTCAAGCACATTTAAAATCCACAAATAACAAAAATAATTATATTTGATCATTAAAAATATGTTTTCAATTAAAAAAGCATGAGCACACTGGTGGATTACAGAAAGATGAAAACTCGTTAACAGTAAAGTTAATTTAGGCGTAAACAAAGAGGCAAACATACTTAAGTAGAAGGACTGATGTTTGTGTTAAAATAGCCTCTTAAAGCTGAAATACTGATTCAACTTCTTTACTCAAGTAAAGGTAAAAGAGTCCAGGCGCTGAAATGTACTCACAGTATTAAAGTAAAAACTCCATCTTTGAAGGAAATTTCTGCCAGTTTTTGTGCAAAGTTACCTGAATTTCTACCTCCAACATTAATATGAGAAAATTATCTGAACTTTTATTCTAATGAATTTAATCAGCTTGAACATTTTGTAGCACAAAAGTAGAAAAACCCCAAAGGGAATAAAAAACAGCTCCATTTGCTGTTGCCTGCATTGTAGATGGTGGCTTTGCCTCAACACCTAAACAGGAAAATGAGTTTAGTTAAGTATTAAAGTGGGATTGAAGAGGTCAGGAAACCAGAGATCAGGTGTTGTGGTGCAGCATGGTCACAAGAATCATTTAGAAATAAAATATTTTCTCTTCTAGATTTTCTGCACACAGTCTGATGTGCTGCTGCTCTGAGGTTTACTGCTCTCTGTGTACTTAGAAAACTGTGAGGTACAAGTAGATTTGACACAAGTTATAATGGCTGATTTCCATATAACGGTGGAATTCAGGGACTTAATCGTTAAGTAAGAAGAAAGTTTGAAGCCTAATCTTGAAAGTAGAGATAGTGTCTGTCTCCTGAATCCAAACTGGAAGCTGGTTCCACAGAAGAGGGGCCTGAAAACTGAAGGCTCTGCCTCCCATTCTACTTTTAAATACTCTAGGAACAACAAGTAGGCCTGCAGAGCGAGAGCGAAGTGCTCTAATAGGGTGATATGGTACTACAAGGTCATTAAGATAAGATGGGGCCTGATTATTTAAGACCTTGTATGTGAGGAGCAGGATTTTGAATTCTGGATTTAACAGGAAGCCAATGAAGGGAAGTCAAAACAGGAGAAATCTGCTCTCTCTTTCTAGTCCCTGTCAGGACTCTTGCTGCAGCATTTTGGATTAACTGAAGACTTTTCAGGGAGTTTTTAGGACATCCTGATAATAATGAATTGCAGTCGTCCAGCCTGGAAGTAATAAATGCATGAACTAGTTTTTCAGCATCACTCTGAGACAGGATATTTCTAATTTTAGAGATGGAAGAAAGCAGTCTTACATATTTGTTTAATATGTGCATTGAAGGACATGTCCTGGTCAAAAATGACTCCAAGGTTCCTCACAGCATTACTGGAGGCCAAGGTAATGCCATCCAGAGTAAGAATCTGGTTAGATACCATATTTCTAAGATTTTCAGGGCCGAGTACAATAACCTCAGTTTGATCTGAATTAAGAAGCAGAAAGTTAGCGGCCATCCAGGTCTTTATGTCTTTAAGACATTCCTGCAGTGTAACTCATTGGTGTGTGTTACCTGGCTTCATGGATAGATAGAGCTGGGTGTGCTATGTCTTCTGATGATGCTGCCTTGGTGATTTCAACATCCATGTCTGCTGTGACTCTAAACTTCTGGTCAATGACTTTTTAAATATTATTGACTCTTTTAACTTGACCCAGTGGGTTACTGGTCCCACGCATGAAAAAGGTCACACACTAGACTTGGAGCTTTCCCACGGGCTGGATGTGTGCATCACTGAAATATCTGAGTTGGGCATCTCCGATCATTTTCCTGTGTTGTTCACTGTAACGCTGCGCTGCTCGGTAGATAAGCCGTGCGCCTCAGCGTGTAAAAAGCGAGCACTTAATGCTCTGACAGCGCCACTTTTTCTGCTGCCTTTATGGACTCTGGAATAATGAACTCCAGCTGTTAAAGTGTTGAGGACCTTTCGGACACTCTTCGTTCTACCTGCACTGATATTTTGGACTCTATTGCTCCGTTCAGGACTCTGCACGCTCAGCATTTATAAGAGCTGTGGTTGAATGAACATACGCGCTCCCTCAGACGTGACTGTAGACGCGCCGAAAGGAGATGGAAAAAGGACAGATTGTATGTTTCTCTACAGATTTTAAGGACTTTCTGTCTTTCTTACCAAGAAGCTGTAAAAACTGCAGACACAGTTTGTCTTAAACTTAGTGTCAGTAAACAGTCACAGGCCTCAGGTACTTTTTAATGTCCTCAATCGTTTTCTTCCTTCACGTGATAATGTCAGAGTCATTTCTTCACCAAGTATTTGTGATGATGTTTTAGCATTTTTAACAACAAGGTTCTGTCTATTAGGGCTCTTGTCTCGCCGACTGCTGCCTCAGATCCGAGTCTTTCTCCTGTGTGCTCAGCTGTCTTAGAGCAGTTTGATCCTGTCTCCCTTAATGACTTGACTGCGGTAGTTTGTAACCTAAGATCATCACACTGCCCCTCTGATTGTCTCCCCCCAACTACTCTTTCAAGGATTGTCAGGTTGGAGATTGGCCTATAATTAGCTAAGACAGCTGAGTCTAGGGATGCTTTTTAAGTAAAGGTTTAACTACAGCCAGCTAGGGATGGGTACCGTTTAGATTTGAAAACCTGCTGAATCAGAATCAGTTGCTGATGATGGCTTTTTTCTTTTACATTAATCATGTATAATCTTAACTCAAAGTGAACATAGACTTGATTGAAGTAACTCAGATCAGCCAATTCAAAATGCTAATTCAATCAACTCTGAGTTTATGGCTAGACTCAGTTTGTTGGCCCTGCACCTTAAAACTATTCCCTGTTTGTCCCTCATGTTTTTTGGATATTGTTTTCACATCTTATGTCACGGCTAGCGGGGCGAGCCATGTTGAATTTAATAAAGGACCCAAGATGCCGACACTGCTGTGAAGTGAGTGAGCTTTATTGAAACGGTGAAGTGCAGTGGAGATGGCCTGTGCAGAAGCTAAGATAACCTCTACTGAAAAAACTAACCTGAAACCTTAAACGGAGACACGGGGAGATAACACAGACGAACCAGCAACAAGCAGGAGAAAACAAAGGGCTCATATACACAAAAGAGCAATCAGGGAATGAGAAAAGGGAGACACAGCAGGATTAACTGGACATAACCAGACAAGGGGAAGCAAAAGTAGACACACTAACGTAGGACATGGCTCTGTCAAAATAAAACAGGAAGTGAACACAGAGACACAATACTAACACAGTACAGAGGGAACACAGAAACCAAAACCTCAGAACTAGAAAATCTTAATCAGGATGAAATTGTAACCAAAGACAATAAGAATCAAAACAAAACCACTGAGTCCACAGACTCGGGACAGACATCGGCTCAAACTGTGGTCATAAATATTTTGTAAATCAGACTGTGTAGTTGTGAACTGAGTTTTGTAACATTGTAAAACAAAATATCTGAAAAGTTTATGTTTTTGCGTTCATTGATTTGTGTGTAAAAATGTAAAAAGTGTAATAAACATTAGAACTACTTTTGCTGACACACAGTTTGGCGAGCACTGCAAGTTGTCCCTTTAAACCAGTCACTGATATAAAGAGAGCACCTTGTTCCAGGGCATCTGAGCATGGAGGCAAAGCTTCATGCAGGAGATGGTAAGAGCTGTTGGGACTAAAGAAACTGAGCAGAAAACTACAGACATCTGGAAACTGAGTTGTTAATTCTCAGTGGGATCACCAGGACTAGCAAAGCTTCACCATGACAGTCATCTGATTGACTGAACCCATCCAAACATCACTTCATGGACCTTTAGCTTGTGTCTGTGTGTGGACAGACATAACATGAGCTAATTATTCATTACTCCTCCACAGAGTGGAGCAGGAGAGAGCCGAGGTTTCCACTGGTCAGTCTGCACAGCAACATCAAACACACCTGGACTCTGTGGTTATGGTTTGTAGTACTACGTTTACATTTGTTCTTTTCAGTCACCTCTATGCTGCACTTTGTGGACCAGAGGATTGTCAGTGTGTCCAACATAAATCAGAGTTTGGGCTCCATGATTTCAGTCAGATTGGGGTGACTGTAGCTCAGGAGGTGAGCAGGTCAGCTACTAGTCAGAAGCTTTGTGAATCAAACCCTGGCTGGCAAATGTACTGGGTAACGTACTAAACCCAAGCTGCCCTCTGATGCATCCATCAGAGTGTGAAAGAAAGTATTTAAGCACAGAACAATGTGCTTGGTTGAATGAGGCATGTTGTATAAAATGCTTTGTGTGCACAGAGTATCACAGAGAGCTGTATAAGAACCAGTCCATTTACCACTGGGTAATTCATATAGTCTTCTTTTCCAGCGGCTGGAGGACAACATCACCATGTTTGTGAAGAACGAGCTGAAGAAGATGCAGAAGCTTCTGAGTCCAGATCACCCAGAAACCTTAAAGAGCCAGATGGAGGATGAGGAGATGTTTGAAGGTGAGGATGAAGATGAAAGACAGAGCTGCAGAGAAGCATTTCTGAAGATCACACTCCACTTCTTGAGGAGACTTAAGCAGCATGAGATGGTTGACCATCTGCAGAGCAGTAAGAGAATTTCTCTAAAGACTGAATATTGATCTTTCCCAATAGCTCAAGAAATGGACCAATAGACATTCATCCTTTCAGGGTACTGAAAGGCTGTGATATTTATTATATAATAATTAATTCTTCTGAATTTCTTATTTTCAGAAATATTTGCTTCGCTCCGTAAACGTGAACTTAAAGCCCAACTGAAGAAGAAGTTCCAGTGTGTGTTTGAGGGCATCGCTAAAGCAGGAAACCCAACCCTTCTGAATCAGATCTACACAGAGCTCCACATCACAGAGGGAGGGACTGCAGAGGTCAATGATGAACATGAGGTCAGACAGACTGAAACAGCATCCAGGAAACCAGACAGACCAGAAACAACCATCAGACAAGAAGACATCTTTAAAGCCTCACCTGGAAGAGACGAACCAATCAGAACAGTGCTGACAAAGGGAGTGGCTGGCATTGGGAAAACAGTCTTAACACAGAAATACAGCCTGGACTGGGCTGAAGACAAAGCCAACCAGGACATCCAGTTCATATTTCCATTCACTTTCAGAGAGCTGAATGTGCTGAAAGATGAAAAGTTCAGCTTGGTGGAACTTGTTCATCACTTCTTTAATCAAACTAACCAATCAGGAATCTGCAGGCTTGAAGACTTCCAGGTTGTGTTCATACTTGATGGTCTGGATGAGTGTCGACTTAATTTGGACTTCAACAAAACTAAAATCCTGACTGAAACCAGAAAGTCCACCTCATTGGATGAGCTGCTGACAAACCTCATCAGAGGGAACCTGCTCCCATCTGCTCGCCTCTGGATAACAACACGACCTGCAGCAGCCAATCAGATCCCTCCTCAGTGTGTCGACATGGTGACAGAGGTCAGAGGGTTCACTGACCCACAGAAGGAGGAGTACTTCAGGAAGAGATTCAGAGATGAGGAGCAGGCCAGCAGGATCATCTCCCACATCAAGAAAGCTCGAAGCCTCCACATCATGTGCCACATCCCAGTCTTCTGCTGGATCACTGCTACAGTTCTGGAGGATGTGCTGGAAACCAGAGAGGGAGGACAGCTGCCCCAGACCCTGACTGAGATGTACATCCACTTCCTGGTGGTTCAGGCCAAAGTCAAGCGGATCAAATATGATGGAGGAGCTGAGACAGATCCACACTGGAGTCCAGAGAGCAGGAAGATGATTGAGTCACTGGGAAAACTGGCTTTTGATCAGCTGCAGAAAGGAAACCTGATCTTCTATGAATCAGACCTGACAGAGTGTGGCATCGATATCAGAGCAGCCTCAGTGTACTCAGGAGTGTTCACACAGGTCTTTAAAGAGGAGAGAGGACTGTACCAGGACAAGGTGTTCTGCTTTGTTCATCTGAGTGTTCAGGAGTTTCTGGCTGCTCTTCATGTCCACCTGACCTTCATCAACTCTGGACTCAATCTGCTGGAAGAACAGCAAACAACGTCCATGTGGCCTAAATTATTTGATAAACCAAAACTCCAATCTCTCCACCAGTGTGCTGTGGACAAGGCCTTACAGAGCACCAATGGACACCTGGACTTGTTCCTCCGCTTCCTCCTGGGTCTTTCACTGCAGACCAATCAGACTCTCCTACGAGGTCTGCTGACACAGAAAGGAAGTAGCTCACAGACCAATCAAGAAGCAGTTCAGTACATCAAGGAGAAGCTCAGTGAGAATCTGTCTGCAGAGAAAAGCATCAATCTGTTCCACTGTCTGAATGAACTGAATGATCGTTCTCTACTGGAGGAGATCCAACAGTCCCTGAGATCAGGACGTCTCTCCACAGATAAACTGTCTCCTGCTCAGTGGTCAGCTCTGGTCTTCATCTTACTGTCATCAGAAAAAGATCTGGATGTGTTTGACCTGCAGAAATACTCTGCTTCAGAGGAGGCTCTTCTGAGGCTGCTGCCAGTGGTCAAAGTCTCTAAAAAAGCTCTGTAAGTTATAAAGTTTTTATTATTTAATTTGGTTGGTATGTTATGGAAAAACACACTGCCATCAACTTCTGTTTTGTTTTTGTCAAAATCACTGTAATATAATCACTGTACCTTTATATACACGTGACTTGTATTAATGCTGCTGCCCTCTTGTGGCTAAAGTGTAATTATGTTATTGTTATTAGGGAGGATTTGAGAGAAACAAGTGAGTCAGCACCTTCGCTTTAGCTTAAAAATCCAAATTCTCATGTCATCAGTTATAGTTGCATGTGTTCATTATCATAATTTAACCTTTAATATTGATTTCTTCAATTTATTTTGAGTAAACAGCAATAATTTTATGGTTGTATTAAATAAATACATCAATAATAAATTATTTATTTCAGTAATTAATTAAAAATGTACATAATTAATTAAAAAAATATATTGATAATGAATTATTTAATGATGTATTTATTTAATTCACGTTGCTACTCCTGGCCCTGCATCGCTGTTCATAAATACATTTTATGTGAGGGATGTGAATGAGGATGATGAAGATCTGATGATAGCAGATAAAAACAGGCTGCAGAGACTTTGAGCCATACAGGGCACACAGTGTGTGTACAGAACAGCTGAAATCATTCTGGAGGCCTCACTGGAATATGGAAGCATCACAGTACAGCTTCACTAAAGTCTCTGATATGAGATGAGAAATGAAGCAGCCAGAGCTTTTTCATGAGTGGAAATCCACTGTGACTGTGAGCTGCTGCTACAGCCTCCAGATTAGCCAGCAGCTCATCCTGCTCAACATTTTCTCACCAACTTTAATGGAAGTGTGATGTTTTCAGCTGGAGTGACGGTCAGGGTGGCCTCCCTCTCCTCTTCTTCTCCTCTTCCTCTTCTGCACGTTAGCATATGCTACTTCCGGTGCGGAAACTCCTGTGGGGAGCTTTGTTTCCGGTGTCCTGTTCGCGCCTTGTTTACGTCCAAAACAAGTTAAGCAAATGAATGAATCAAGCGGCGATTTACATTTCTATAGATGTTTTGGGCATTTACCCAATATATCTGTAAATGATGTTCATCGACTTGTCGATATTTTTTCCCCGCGCCTCAGAGCAAAAGAGAAAAGGGATTCAAATGTTATATTTCTCAGCTGTCCCTCGTTTATCGCGGGTGTTATGTTCTAAAAATAACCAGCGATGGGTGAAATCAAGTAGCCAATTTTATTTTTTGACGGTGCAAAACGTTTCGTGGACATCGTAGACATCCAGTACTGCACTTCAGAGTCACACTGCTAGCATCGATGCAGCGATTCTGTACTGTACAGGAGAGACGGCACGGAGGAGATCGTCTGCAGCGAGCAGGACGCAGGACACAATGTGACGTAAAATAAGCAAACTTGCACTCAAAAATCCGCCAAACAGCGAGGTGAAAGGTGAACCGCGTTATAGTGAGGGACCTCTGTAATTTTGAAAGTAAGTCACAACAGACCCTTCGTAAAAACTAATGTATTGAAACCCTTAACAGCAATCATTCATTTTTGTGTGGCTTTTTTCACGGTTTGTTAACATGCTGTGTAGGTGTGTACTTGACTTGCTGATATCGACATAACGGGGAAACATCTGGTTTGACTGTTGTTCACCTGTAGTTTGAATGCTGAACATTTGTTTAAATCATAAGACCAGTCACTATACAGAGATGTGCTTCTGAATGTGGACGATGTGTCTTCTGCTGCAGTGATGCAGTTCTGCTTGTGTTGAGTGATGTAAACAACTGATCGATCGAAACTCTTTAAACGTCAAAATTGATCATTAGATTTTTTATGACACAACAGTGGTGAGTGTTCCCACCTTCTGCTCTTTGTAACTTAACGCCATCTTTCCGTTTTCCAGTTTTGGACATGATTTTGGAGAATATCTTCGCAGTAGCGATTGACCGCAAAGTAAAGCTACCGGAAATGTACAACCCCACATCCGGTCTCAAACCAGGAAGTTAGCATTTTCTCGTGCACAGGAGCTGTGTCCCAAAACGTCGGCTGCATCCTCCAGAGGACCCGGGCTTCGCGGTATATGTGAGCTGCGCAGACCAAGAAAGCCAGAAGAGCGAGGTTGTGAAATGGGACGGTCTAGCCTTCAGATTTGCGTCACCACTGTGGTGCAGTTTAATAAACTCGGCCGTCTGCTCCTTGCTATCTAAAATATAACAGGCATAAATTCTCGACCGTCTCACACTTCTGTTTAATCAGTTTTCTGTTTAACGTTTATTCAGCTGTGTGAAAATCCCGGAGGAACCCACCCGATGGATTAATAAAGTTTTATTTAATCTAATAATCAAATAACTTTGATCTCAGCCAAACCGATTTACTCCGGAACAAATAAAACACCGAAAAAAGCAAACAATAAAATTTTTATGTTATCTGAGTGACTTATATATCGTGTTTAACCTGAGTAGCGAAAGAGCGAGGGTCTGAAAATGATGAAGCCGGGAGTCCGCTGCTTGCGCCGGCTGGAGTGACCATTGAACCCCCCAGCTTGCTATCGAGCGGGTGGGTAACAGACGTCTCCGAAAACGTCGGCACACTTTTGCAAATATACGATGTCTTGATAAACCAAGCAGATATTTGTAATTTACACAGCTACTTTCTCGCCTGAAAATATGTTAAAAGTTTATTTTGCGACCCAGAAAGATTAATAAGACTAATTTTAAAACTTAGTAGCGGCCGCCATTATTGGCAGCTGAAATTTGGCTGGGCCGCGCTATGAATTCTGGGATATGGTGGGCCACGAAGGACACACCCGACCGATCCTTCAAATTCGGGGAAATGAAGGACGCATTTGTTGGCCGCATTTAAAGGAGTCGACGAATTGGGACAGCCTTCGTTGCCTGGCTGTGACGTAATCGACCTTCAAATGCGGCCTCCGGAGGATGCAGCCGACGTTTTGGGACACAGCTAGGGTCTATTTGTAAAGCCACTTCTGCTGCTTTCATTCATTTGGAAGTCCTGTACTTGAGTTTGGGAGAGACTAACAGCCTCGGCAGCAGAGGGGAGAAAGGCTGTAACACCACCACTTTACTCTGTTCTACCTGTCACATCATTTTATCAGGAAACAAATATGCTCATGTTTTTACTATGTTTGTCTTGAAGATGTAAGAAGATCACATGGTGCTTTTTATTATTGTGTTGGTTTGTTTCCTGTCTCTTGCCAAGGTGTGAAAGCGTGGTGAAAAGAAGCCATTTACGTCCACTGTGAGCGACCATCTTTGAACACAGGCGGTGGTTTACGACACCAATTGTCTGCCATCTATAATCCAGTTTTGAGTTCCCTCCCCAGACGCCTTAACGCCCACCCACATCCTGGGAGTGGGCGTGGGTGATTTCCTGACCTCAGGAAATCACATGATAGGGTGGGGCCAGGTTTAACAACGAGCTCAACCGAAACCCTGGCTGATTGGGACCCACACCCGCTTTCACAACTTGGCTCATGTGATTAGGTAGAGGATCATCAGGGGGTCCTTTTGTCCCTCTTTGGGGGGGAAACTCTCCCACTGGGTTTAAATCTGGGACTCTCCACCATTTGACCTTAGAACTGAAGAAGCTTCTCGGATGAGAGGTGAAACGTCTTCAAGCAACTCAAAGAAGTCCAGACGCTTTTCTTTCCATGTTCTTTCAGTGTTGCACTTTGTAGACGCTCCCTGAGCACTGGTCTCACAGCCAGCTGCACATAGAGACCAGTGTTGTTAGTCCAGGTCAGAAGATGACTTGTTGGAATGAAAATGAGCTTGTAGTTTGTCTGCTTTAATCATGTGACTGGAAGAAGGTGTTGGACTTCAAATATGTCCGTTTCTTTCACACGTCACCTTTAAAAGTGAAGCCATGTGGTTCCTGGAAGGAAAAACACGACTTTTTCAAGTCTTTGTCCTGTTTTTATGATAAATGTACGACTTTAATGTGAAACATTCAGAGTTTTTTCTCTTCTTGTGTTTGTTTGAAGCTGCTTCCTGTTGGCTTCAGCTGTTTGGAGTTTCCATTTTCTAAACTTCTACATTCTGAACCTTCTTCAGCTCTGAACAGATGATGAAACACTGAATGATTTCAAGCACTTTGTCTAATAAACTTACATATTTCATTCTTTATTCAGATTGAGGAGCTGTGGTTTGTCAGAGATCAGCTGTGATTATCTGGCAGCAGCACTGAAGTCCAACCCCTCCCATCTGAGAGAGCTGGACCTGAGTAACAACAACAAGCTGCAGGATTCAGGAGTGAAGCATCTGTGTGGTTTCCTGGAGAGTCCAGGATGTGGACTTGAAACTCTGAGGTCAGTCAGCATGTTTTAGTTGTGCTGAGATGAATATGATGTGAAAGTTGTGCTGACACTAAACTGCAGACATCAGGCTGATATTATACTGATCCACACTGAGGATCTTCATGGTAAAGTCTGTTTTCTTCTTCTCTGGTTTAGTCCATTGACTGCAGCAGAACAATGTTCACATTTCAAACCTTCAAAGAAGAAGAAAAATCCTCCACTGGATAATTCACTGTGAAACTCTCCAACTCTTCATTCCACCTTAAAGTCTGTCTGACACTGAAATCCAAAGCAAAATGTGCGTTTGCTTTACAGACAGCAGTCCAACACAAACATACACACATCATCCAAAACACAGTCCAACATCCAAATCTCCTCCACTGCCAGCATGAATGATGGGAAAGAGAAGGAGGAACACTCTGACATTCAGGGTTAGAATGAGTTTCATGAAGCAGACTGTGAAGATCAAAGCTGCATTAGAAGCTTACATGAATGAATGAGTGGACAGAAGTGGACACAGATCATCTGAAGCACTTCAAAGGCTTTAAATCAGCACATTTCTCTTTATTCTTTATCAACTCTGTTAGTTTCTCTCAGTTTTCTGTGGAATGAAGCTAACAGCAGGCTAATAAGATGCTGACCAATAGGTTTCTATTAAAGGTTGTAATTTGTATATGAAAAAGTGCTTTGGGTCAGCAGGGATCAGCTTACAGGTAGAATACAGCTGCTGGATGGGATTAGCATGTCATAGCTATCTACCAAACTGCTAACTGGGGGATTTCAGGCCATCTATGGATCATTTTTGCTAACTGTTTATTCAGCTTAGGCTCACAGGGCTGCAGCCTGTGCCCTAGCTGTCATAGGGCAAGAGGCGTGGTCCACCTGCACAGGTGAGCAGTCCATCACAGGGCCAACAGAGAGAGACAGAGAAGCACTCTCTCACATCCACACCTACAGCCAATTTAGAAGCACCAATGAACCTAAGCAGCATTTCATTGGACTGTGGGAGAACATCCAACCTCCACAGAAAGGCCAACAAGCTTCAACCTACAACCTTCTTGCTTTAAGGCACTAGTGCCAACCACTTTTCCCCATTTCAGCCCAAATCCTGCATCTTCCTGTTTCTGACTCCAGGCCAGCTCCACTAACACTTTCTCATCAGACACTGCCACCTAGTGGAGGAAGTCTCCATATGCTGGGAACTTCCTCTTGTTCCAAGGAGGACTGGAAAATGTGTGAAAACCTCCCAGTCAGTTCCTCACAGCACACTTCAATCATTTCCCTCCCACAGCATCAGGACCAGGGCTTTTTCTCTCTTTGGTCCCACTAAGAGATTTCCACACAAACACCTCATCAGTGGGACTCTCAGAGCTACCAGCCCTTTGCTACAATCACAAAGCTCTTCATTGAAATCAATGATATCAAAGCTGGAATCCAATGAGTCCAAGTCTTCTGCTGATTCAGCATCACATTCATCTTTGCTCCTTGTTCTGCATCCCCACCATGGACTTCATTCCTTTCCAAGCCAGCCTTGAGTGTCCTTTATTCAGCTCATCCTCTGCTTTACTTTTACACCTGATTTTAGCTGCTTTATCTCTCTTTCATCAAGTTTCTGTGCCTCAATCTTTTTCTTCTCTCCCTCATAACAAGACAGCTTCTTCTGCCTGAGAACATGTTGGAGTGATTTACTAATCCAGGGCTGCTTATTGGGGAAAATACTTCCTGTTTTCAAAGTAATCCCATTTTTCCCAGAAAGAAATGTAAGTAGAAATCGATGATCTAAGTGAGAACATGAGCCTTTAAAAAGTCCCAGTGGGTGCAGTCAAAGCAGTCCCTCAGTCCCAGTATAGAGTCTTTGGTCCAGACTGGAACAACTGTGTGCCCAGTTTGAGCTCTCTTCAGTGCTGTGACCTGACAGACCCAGAGGGGCCATCACATCACATGTAGAAGCTCCCCTAATGGAGCCACAACACATGTCCAATACTTAGTCTGTCTTGTTGGACCAACTGGAGGAAATGATTCAAGGACTTAGTCACAGAACAGAGATTCAAATCTCCAAAATCCAACTGGCTGCATCAGGACATATAGTCTGAAACTCTGCACAGTTTCCTGTTTGAAGCTGCTTCCTGTTGGCTTCAGCTGTTTGGAGTTTCCATTTTCTAAACTTCTACATTCTGAACCTTCTTCAGCTCTGAACAGATGATGAAACACTGAATGATTTCAAGCTCACACTTTGTCTAATAAACTTACATCTTTCATTCTTTATACAGATTGATCGACTGTGGTTTGTCAGAGATCAGCTGTGATTATCTGGCAGCAGCACTGAAGTCCAACCCCTCCCATCTGAGAGAGCTGGACCTGAGCTACAACAACAAGCTGCAGGATTCAGGAGTGAAGCATCTGTGTGGTTTCCTGGAGAGTCCAGGATGTGGACTTGAAACTCTGAGGTCAGTCAGCATGTTTTAGTTGTGCTGAGATGAATATGATGTGAAAGTTGTGCTGACACTAAACTGCAGACATCAGGCTGATATTATACTGATCCACACTGAGGATCTTCATGGTAAAGTCTGTTTTCTTCTTCTCTGGTTTAGTCCATTGACTGCAGCAGAACAATGTTCACATTTCAAACAGTGAGACTCAACGTATGGCCCGCGGCCCACACGCGGCCTGCCCACCTTTCCTGATTCAGAGAGAGGGGACCCTGATTAACTGTGTAGTGTTCTTCCTCACAGTTCTAAGTATCAGACACAACAATGAATAATCCACAGCTGACTGTCTTTAGCAGGTCAAAGGTCACGGCACACAGCAGACAGTGGGAAATATTCTAATTCTGATCATTTATCAGCACATATCCATATGTATAAAAACAAACACTGTGAGACTTGATCAGAGGTGTGATCATCACAGCAGAGGCCTTTGTGTCAAAGTCACTGAGGATCAAACAGAAACACATGAAGCAGATTTTCCTCTTCTGGCTTTTTATAGCAGATAACCTTCAAAATATTCTGCAGTCGATCAAAAACTGAAGCAAACCATGAATCAACATGTGAACATGAGCTGATGCTGCTGAAGTGAAGCAAAGTTACAGAGGTTTGATTACAGACACAGGTGAGAGTTTGTAATCTGTCAGCATTTTAAAAGGTTTCAATTTCTTCAGTATTGAACAGCAGAAATGAGGCTTTGTTTTCGGAGGCCGACAGCAGTGAACACAACAGCAGACTGGTGCGTAATAAGCAGTGAATAATGCAGAAAACAGATTTTTGAAGGTAAACTGTTCTTGAAGTACACTGAGAGAGAGAGAGCTGTGCAGGAAGTAAAGGTCAAAGTCAGAGAGAATTCATGACCATGTTCATCAAACGTAAAGCGTAGTTTGGATCTTCTTTTGCTGCTGGTTCACTCAGTTTTGGTTGGAGACAGATGAAACCTGCAGCTTCAGGATCTGTGAGCTGTCCACTTTCAGCCCCGACGGCGTGTCCGTGTACGTGCCGTCGAGTGAACGATCCACGCTCTGTGTTTCCATCTTTGTGTGTTTAGCTGCTCTCATTTACTGTTTTATCTGTTTGCTTGTTGTTGAAATACTTTTGGGAGCTTTAACCTGAGATTCTGGCAAAATACATTTATATTAAAAATCCATTCAGGATTGAATGAATCAACATCGCTTTATTCAAATTAAAACCATTTAAATAGGAAAATCCATTTTTTTACAGCCGCCTCTAATGCTGGGTAATGTCAGCTGGTCCATGTGCAGCTGGCTGTGAGGCTCAGGGAGCGTCTACAAAGTGCAACACTGAAAGAACATCATCCATAAATATTGAGGAATAACTGGACTCTCATACAGCGAGACTCAAATGCCTTTAAACATCAGCTTATCCTGCTGATCCAAGTCCAACACTGAGTTTGTAAAAACATGTTTGTCAATCATTTTGTTTGGTTTCTGAGGAAAATGATTCAATAACTTGCTGCTAATACACAACATTTCATCATATTTCCTCATAACCCTCTTTTGTCTGACCATTTGATCCCATTTGAATTTGCAATAAAGGATCCACAGAGTTTGGTGACAATAATGACAGTAGATGTTTGTGTGAAAGTGCTGGAAGCAAATGAGTGTGTGATGTTCTTTCAGTGTTGCACTTTGTAGACGCTCCCTGAGCACTGGTCTCACAGCCAGCTGCACATAGAGACCAGTGTTGTTAGTCCAGGTCAGAAGATGACTTGTTGGAATGAAAATGAGCTTGTAGTTTGTCTGCTTTAATCATGTGACTGGAAAAAGGTGTTGGACTTCAAATATGTCCGTTTCTTTCACACTTCACCTTTAAAAGTGAAGCCTTGTGGTTCCTGGAAGGAAAAACACGACTTTTTCAAGTCTTTGTCCTGTTTTTATGATAAATGTACGACTTTAATGTGAAACATTCAGAGTTTTTTCTCTTGTTGTGTTTGTTTGAAGCTGCTTCCTGTTGGCTTCAGCTGTTTGGAGTTTCCATTTTCTAAACTTCTACATTCTGAACCTTCTTCAGCTCTGAACAGATGATGAAACACTGAATGATTTCAAGCTCACACTTTGTCTAATAAACTTACATCTTTCATTCTTTATACAGATTGAGGAGCTGTGGTTTGTCAGAGATCAGCTGTGATTATCTGGCAGCAGCACTGAAGTCCAACCCCTCCCATCTGAGAGAGCTGGACCTGAGCTGGAACAACAACCTGCAGGATTCAGGAGTGAAGCATCTGTGTGGTTTCCTGGAGAGTCCAGGATGTGGACTTGAAGCTCTGGGGTCAGTCAGCATGTTTTAGTTGTGCTGAGATGAATATGATGTGAAAGTTGTGCTGACACTAAACTGCAGACATCAGGCTGATATTATACTGATCCACACTGAGGATCTTCATGGTAAAGTCTGTTTTCTTCTTCTCTGGTTTAGTCCATTGACTGCAGCAGAACAATGTTCACATTTCAAACCTTCAAAGAAGAAGAAAAATCCTCCACTGGATAATTCACTGTGAAACTCTCCAACTCTTCATTCCACCTTAAAGTCTGTCTGACACTGAAATCCAAAGCAAAATGTGCGTTTGCTTTACAGACAGCAGTCCAACACAAACATACACACATCATCCAAAACACAGTCCAACATCCAAATCTCCTCCACTGCCAGCATGAATGATGGGAAAGAGAAGGAGGAACACTCTGACATTCAGGGTTAGAATGAGTTTCATGAAGCAGACTGTGAAGATCAAAGCTGCATTAGAAGCTTACATGAATGAATGAGTGGACAGAAGTGGACAGAGATCATCTGAAGCACTTCAAAGGCTTTAAATCAGCACATTTCTCTTTATTCTTTATCAACTCTGTTAGTTTCTCTCAGTTTTCTGTGGAATGAAGCTAACAGCAGGCTAATAAGATGCTGACCAATAGGTTTCTATTAAAGGTTGTAATTTGTATGTGAAAAAGTGCTTTGGCTCAGCAGGGATCAGCTTACAGGTAGAATACAGCTGCTGGATGGGATTAGCATGTCATAGCTATCTACCAAACTGCTAACTGGGGAATTTCAGGCCATCTATGGATCATTTTTGCTAACTGTTTATTCAGCTTAGGCTCACAGGGCTGCAGCCTGTGTCCTAGCTGTCATAGGGCAAGAGGCGTGGTCCACCTGCACAGGTGAGCAGTCCATCACAGGGCCAACAGAGAGAGACAGAGAAGCACTCTCTCACATCCACACCTACAGCCAATTTAGAAGCACCAATGAACCTAAGCAGCATTTCATTGGACTGTGGGAGAACATCCAACCTCCACAGAAAGGCCAACAAGCTTCAACCTACAACCTTCTTGCTTTAAGGCACTAGTGCCAACCACTTTTCCCCATTTCAGCCCAAATCCTGCATCTTCCTGTTTCTGACTCCAGGCCAGCTCCACTAACACTTTCTCATCAGACACTGCCACCTAGTGGAGGAAGTCTTTGTTCCATTTGAAGCTTCAGATGACAGTTAGTTCCTTTACAAAGAGGTGGAGGTGGTGGGGCCACAGCACCATCATCACTGAGTGCCATAGGACACTTAACCTTTGTTTCCACATGCTGGGAACTTCCTGTTGTTCCAAGGAGGACTGGAAAATGTGTGAAAACCTCCCAGTCAGTTCCTCACAGCACACTTCAATCATTTCCCTCCCACAGCATCAGGACCAGGGCTTTTTCTCTCTTTGGTCCCACTAAGAGATTTCCACACAAACACCTCATCAGTGGGACTCTCAGAGCTACCAGCCCTTTGCTACAATCACAAAGCTCTTCATTGAAATCAATGATATCAAAGCTGGAATCCAATGAGTCCAAGTCTTCTGCTGATTCAGCATCACATTCATCTTTGCTCCTTGTTCTGCATCCCCACCATGGACTTCATTCCTTTCCAAGCCAGCCTTGAGTGTCCTTTATTCAGCTCATCCTCTGCTTTACTTTTACACCTGATTTTAGCTGCTTTATCTCTCTTTCAACAAGTTTCTGTGCCTCAATCTTTTTCTTCTCTCCCTCATAACAAGACAGCTTCTTCTGCCTGAGAACATGTTGGAGTGATTTACTAATCCAGGGCTGCTTATTGGGGAAAATACTTCCTGTTTTCAAAGTAATCCCCATTTTTCCCAGAAAGAAATGTCAGTAGAAATCGATGATCTAAGTGAGAACATGAGCCTTTAAAAAGTCCCAGTGGGTGCAGTCAAAGCAGTCCCTCAGTCCCAGTATAGAGTCTTTGGTCCAGACTGGAACAACTGTGTGCCCAGTTTGAGCTCTCTTCAGTCCTGTGACCTGACAGACCCAGAGGGGCCATCACATCACATGTAGAAGCTCCCCTAATGGAGCCACAACACATGTCCAATACTTAGTCTGTCTTGTTGGACCAACTGGAAGAAATGATTCAAGGACTTAGTCACAGAACAGAGATTCAAATCTCCAAAATCCAAGTGGCTGCATCAGGACATATAGTCTGAAACTCTGCACAGTTTCCTGTTTGAAGCTGCTTCCTGTTGGCTTCAGCTGTTTGGAGTTTCCATTTTCTAAACTTCTACATTCTGAACCTTCTTCAGCTCTGAACAGATGATGAAACACTGAATGATTTCAAGCTCACACTTTGTCTAATAAACTTACATCTTTCATTCTTTATACAGATTGTGGGACTGTGGTTTGTCAGCGATCAGCTGTGATTATCTGGCAGCAGCACTGAAGTCCAACCCCTCCCATCTGAGACAACTGGAGCTGAGCTACAACAACCTGCAGGATTCAGGAGTGAAGCATCTGTGTGGTTTCCTGGAGAGTCCAGGATGTGGACTTGAAGCTCTGGGGTCAGTCAGCATGTTTTAGTTGTGCTGAGATGAATATGATGTGAAAGTTGTGCTGACACTAAACTGCAGACATCAGGCTGATATTATACTGATCCACACTGAGGATCTTCATGGTAAAGTCTGTTTTCTTCTTCTCTGGTTTAGTCCATTGACTGCAGCAGAACAATGTTCACATTTCAAACCTTCAAAGAAGAAGAAAAATCCTCCACTGGATAATTCACTGTGAAACTCTCCAACTCTTCATTCCACCTTAAAGTCTGTCTGACACTGAAATCCAAAGCAAAATGTGCGTTTGCTTTACAGACAGCAGTCCAACACAAACATACACACATCATCCAAAACACAGTCCAACATCCAAATCTCCTCCACTGCCAGCATGAATGATGGGAAAGAGAAGGAGGAACACTCTGACATTCAGGGTTAGAATGAGTTTCATGAAGCAGACTGTGAAGATCAAAGCTGCATTAGAAGCTTACATGAATGAATGAGTGGACAGAAGTGGACAGAGATCATCTGAAGCACTTCAAAGGCTTTAAATCAGCACATTTCTCTTTATTCTTTATCAACTCTGTTAGTTTCTCTCAGTTTTCTGTGGAATGAAGCTAACAGCAGGCTAATAAGATGCTGACCAATAGGTTTCTATTAAAGGTTGTAATTTGTATGTGAAAAAGTGCTTTGGCTCAGCAGGGATCAGCTTACAGGTAGAATACAGCTGCTGGACGGGATTAGCATGTCATAGCTATCTACCAAACTGCTAACTGGGGAATTTCAGGCCATGTATGGATCATTTTTGCTAACTGTTTATTCAGCTTAGGCTCACAGGGCTGCAGCCTGTGTCCTAGCTGTCATAGGGCAAGAGGCGTGGTCCACCTGCACAGGTGAGCAGTCCATCACAGGGCCAACAGAGAGAGACAGAGAAGCACTCTCTCACATCCACACCTACAGCCAATTTAGAAGCACCAATGAACCTAAGCAGCATTTCATTGGACTGTGGGAGAACATCCAACCTCCACAGAAAGGCCAACAAGCTTCAACCTACAACCTTCTTGCTTTAAGGCACTAGTGCCAACCACTTTTCCCCATTTCAGCCCAAATCCTGCATCTTCCTGTTTCTGACTCCAGGCCAGTTCCACTAACACTTTCTCATCAGACACTGCCACCTAGTGGAGGAAGTCTTTGTTCCATTTGAAGCTTCAGATGACAGTTAGTTCCTTTACAAAGAGGTGGAGGTGGTGGGGCCACAGCACCATCATCACTGAGTGCCATAGGACACTTAACCTTTGTTTCCATATGCTGGGAACTTCCTGTTGTTCCAAGGAGGACAGGAAAATGTGTGAAAACCTCCCAGTCAGTTCCTCACAGCACAATTCAATCATTTCCCTCCCACAGCATCAGGACCAGGGCTTTTTCTCTCTTTGGTCCCACTAAGAGATTTCCACACAAACACCTCATCAGTGGGACTCTCAGAGCTACCAGCCCTTTGCTACAATCACAAAGCTCTTCATTGAAATCAATGATATCAAAGCTGGAATCCAATGAGTCCAAGTCTTCTGCTGATTCAGCATCACATTCATCTTTGCTCCTTGTTCTGCATCCCCACCATGGACTTCATTCCTTTCCAAGCCAGCCTTGAGTGTCCTTTATTCAGCTCATCCTCTGCTTTACTTTTACACCTGATTTTAGCTGCTTTATCTCTCTTTCAACAAGTTTCTGTGCCTCAATCTTTTTCTTCTCTCCCTCATAACAAGACAGCTTCTTCTGCCTGAGAACATGTTGGAGTGATTTACTAATCCAGGGCTGCTTATTGGGGAAAATACTTCCTGTTTCCAAAGTAATCCCCATTTTTCCCAGAAAGAAATGTAAGTAGAAATCGATGATCTAAGTGAGAACATGAGCCTTTAAAAAGTCCCAGTGGGTGCAGTCAAAGCAGTCCCTCAGTCCCAGTATAGAGTCTTTGGTCCAGACTGGAACAACTGTGTGCCCAGTTTGAGCTCTCTTCAGTCCTGTGACCTGACAGACCCAGAGGGGCCATCACATCACATGTAGAAGCTCCCCTAATGGAGCCACAACACATGTCCAATACTTAGTCTGTCTTGTTGGACCAACTGGAAGAAATGATTCAAGGACTTAGTCACAGAACAGAGATTCAGATCTCCAAAATCCAACTGGCTGCATCAGGACATATAGTCTGAAACTCTGCACAGTTTCCTGTTTGAAGCTGCTTCCTGTTGGCTTCAGCTGTTTGGAGTTTCCATTTTCTAAACTTCTACATTCTGAACCTTCTTCAGCTCTGAACAGATGATGAAACACTGAATGATTTCAAGCTCACACTTTGTCTAATAAACTTACATCTTTCATTCTTTATACAGATTGTGGGACTGTGGTTTGTCAGAGATCAGCTGTGATTATCTGGCAGCAGCACTGAAGTCCAACCCCTCCCATCTGAGACAGCTGGAGCTGAGCTACAACAAGCTGCAGGATTCAGGAGTGAAGCATCTGTGTGGTTTCCTGGAGAGTCCAGGATGTGGACTTGAAGCTCTGAGGTCAGTCAGCATGTTTTAGTTGTGCTGAGATGAATATGATGTGCAAGTTGTGCTGACACTAAACTGCAGACATCAGGCTGATATTATACTGATCCACACTGAGGATCTTCATGGTAAAGTCTGTTTTCTTCTTCTCTGGTTTAGTCCATTGACTGCAGCAGAACAATGTTCACATTTCAAACAGTGAGACTCAACGTATGGCCCGCGGCCCACACGCGGCCTGCCCACCTTTCCTGATTCAGAGAGAGGGGACCCTGATTAACTGTGTAGTGTTCTTCCTCACAGTTCTAAGTATCAGACACAACAATGAATAATCCACAGCTGACTGTCTGTAGCAGGTCAAAGGTCACGGCACACAGCAGACAGTTGGAAATATTCTAATTCTGATCATTTATCAGCACATATCCATATGTATAAAAACAAAGCTGACACTGTGAGACTTGATCAGAGGTGTGATCATCACAGCAGAGGCCTTTGTGTCAAAGTCACTGAGGATCAAACAGAAACACATGAAGCAGATTTTCCTCTTCTGGCTTTTTATAGCAGATAACCTTCAAAATATTCTGCAGTCGATCAAAAACTGAAGCAAACCATGAATCAACATGTGAACATGAGCTGATGCTGCTGAAGTGAAGCAAAGTTACAGAGGTTTGATTACAGACACAGCTGAGAGTTTGTAATCTGTCATCATTTTAAAAGGTTTCAATTTCTTCAGTATTGAACAGCAGAAATGAGGCTTTGTTTTCGGAGGCCGACAGCAGTGAACACAACAGCAGACTGGTGCGTAATAAGCAGTGAATAATGCAGAAAACAGATTTTTGAAGGTAAACTGTTCTTGAAGTACACTGAGAGAGAGAGAGCTGTGCAGGAAGTAAAGGTCAAAGTCAGAGAGAATTCATGGCGATGTTCATCAAACGTAAAGCGTAGTTTGGATCTTCTTTTGCTGCTGGTTCACTCAGTTTTGGTTGGAGACAGATGAAACCTGCAGCTTCAGGATCTGTGAGCTGTCCACTTTCAGCCCCGACGGCGTGTCCGTGTACGTGCCGTCGAGTGAACGATCCACGCTCTGTGTTTCCATCTTTGTGTGTTTAGCTGCTCTCATTTACTGTTTTATCTGTTTGCTTGTTGTTGAAATACTTTTGGGAGCTTTAACCTGAGATTCTGGCAAAATACATTTATATTAAAAATCCATTCAGGATTGAATGAATCAACATCGCTTTATTCAAATTAAAACCATTTAAATAGGAAAATCCATTTTTTTACAGCCGCCTCTAATGCTGGGTAATGTCAGCTGGTCCATGTGCAGCTGGCTGTGAGGCTCAGGGAGCGTCTACAAAGTGCAACACTGAAAGAACATCATCCATAAATATTGAGGAATAACTGGACTCTCATACAGCGAGACTCAAATGCCTTTAAACATCAGCTTATCCTGCTGATCCAAGTCCAACACTGAGTTTGTAAAAACATGTTTGTCAATCATATTGTTTGGTTTCTGAAGAAAATGATTCAATAACTTGCTGCTAATACACAACATTTCATCATATTTCCTCATAACCCTCTTTTGTCTGACCATTTGATCCCATTTGAATTTGCAATAAAGGATCCACAGAGTTTGGTGACAATAATGACAGTAGATGTTTGTGTGAAAGTGCTGGAAGCAAATGAGTGTGTGATGTTCTTTCAGTGTTGCACTTTGTAGACGCTCCCTGAGCACTGGTCTCACAGCCAGCTGCACATAGAGACCAGTGTTGTTTGTCCAGGTCAGAAGATGACTTGTTGGAATGAAAATGAGCTTGTAGTTTGTCTGCTTTAATCATCTGACTGGAAAAAGGTGTTGGACTTCAAACATGTCCATTTCTTTCACACTTCACCTTTAAAAGTGAAGCCTTGTGGTTCCTGGAAGGAAAAACACGACTTTTTCAAGTCTTTGTCCTGTTTTTATGATAAATGTACGACTTTAATGTGAAACATTCAGAGTTTTTTCTCTTGTTGTGTTTGTTTGAAGCTGCTTCCTGTTGGCTTCAGCTGTTTGGAGTTTCCATTTTCTAAACTTCTACATTCTGAACCTTCTTCAGCTCTGAACAGATGATGAAACACTGAATGATTTCAAGCTCACACTTTGTCTAATAAACTTACATCTTTCATTCTTTATACAGATTGAGGAGCTGTGGTTTGTCAGAGATCAGCTGTGATTATCTGGCAGCAGCACTGAAGTCCAACCCCTCCCATCTGAGAGAGCTGGACCTGAGAGGAAACAACCTGAAGGATCCAGATGTGAAGCAGCTGTATGATCTTCAGCAGAGTCCAGACTACAGACTGGAGACTCTGGTGTAAGTAGAGTGATGGAGTGAGTGGGTGGTGCTGTCAGCAGTATTGTACTAAACACAGTCAGTATGAAACAAAGATCCAGTGTTTCCTGTAAAGCTGCAGCTTCTCAGTGAAGCTGTGAGAGGAGAATGGTGACAGGCTTCAGGATTGGACACAAACACTTCCTGTTTCTGCCTTTTTGTCACCTTTATGGTCACCATGGTAACGGCTGACGCGCTCTGATCGAACACTGTCAACAGCCAATCAGCTCTCTGAACCAAACAGCACGCAGACCAATGACTGCATTCATTTCCAAGTTTAAAGCAGTGAAGAACACAGTCTGTAGGTGAGGAAGAATTTAGTGAGAGCAGATGTTTGGATGGAATTCCTCCAGTTAACAGCTGGAACCGTCCATCTGGATTGTTGGGCTTGTTGTTGGGGTTCCTACAGAGCTCAGAGTGGACACACCAAGGTTCTTCTAATGAATGAAAGTCCAAACTCAAACTAGGAGGGAAAAACATTTTCATCAACTTCAATAAAAATCCAAAGATTAGAAAAAGTGAAGCAACAATGAGTCCTAGTACAGTCCCAGCACTGAAGTCCCTGCTGCTCTTTATACTGGATGTGCTGCATCACTGACTGACAGCTGATGAAGAGTCTCTGGAAACACTCGTTTATCTCCTCTGCTCTTCCTTCTTCTCTCTGCAGGTGGAGGTGATGATGGTAAACAGGACGGTGTGTGTGCTGAGAGAGGAGCAGCTGTGTCCTGATGATCCAGAGAGGTTGAAGCAGCAGCAGCTTGTGTGTAGAGACGCTCTGACTGGGCCATGTTACTGGGAGGTGGAGAGGAGAGCTTCATCCAGCAGTGACTGACAGAGGAATGAAGTGCAGATGACTGTCAGTGCTGCAGAGTGAACTGCTCTGAGAACAGCTCCACTGTCAGACACAATGTAGAGTCCAGCATCATCCCTGTGTGTCCCTCTGGATCTGACAGAGGATCATCAGTGTATCTGGACTGCTCTGCTGCTGCTCTGTCCTTCTACAGTCTCTGCACAGTCTCTGTCTGACTCTGGCTTCAGACCCTCCTGGATCAAACTCACCTGGAAAGACTTTCAAACATCACTCAATAGATTTGAATACAGAATAGATTTGATATATACTGTAGATGTACAGTAGAGTTGCAGTTTGTCACTTGTAAATACAGTCTGTGAGCAGCTCTGAGCTGAAAGATCTTTCTAGAAACACCAAATGTTTTCACTCTTCTGTTGCTTTTTCATATATTTCCACAACATTAATATTGATCCCACCTGTCTCACCTGTTTCATGCTTTTATACATAAGAACAGGACACGTGTGATCTGAGCGCTGCTGTGGTTGCTGTGCTGCACGTCTTCATTTAGATAACAGAGACATCTAGTGGTTCAGAAGGAGAACTGCAGGAGGTGGAGCTGTGTTTTAGCATGGAAAACTTTTTATCTTTTAGGCGCAGATACAAATATGACAAGTATCAGTGTCAGATACAAAAGGTCACATCAGTCAGCAGAGGGAACAGTGATCACACAGCAATGTAAGAATAGAAACATAACAGTGAATCTGGACATGTGTACAGATGGAAGCAAACAAACAGGATGTAACACTACATTAAAGCCACAAATGGGAAGAAAACAAAGCCAAAGGAAAATATATTTGATCTCAGGAATCCAAATCAGATGCTTTAGAGCAGGGGTCGGCAACGCTGGGCACGCGTGTCACAGCTGGCACGTGAAGGGTTAACTGATGGCACGACCATAGCTGGACTGGCCATCGGGCATACCGGGCATTTGCTCGGTGAGCCAATAATGATTTTTCATTTTTATGTTTGTTTGTTTGTTTTTGTTATGGTATAAACAATGAAAGGTGGTGGATTAGCCAATTGGTCATGATCAACTCTGGGCTGGACCAATTACAATACATCCGTATTGAGGGGAAAGGAACGCGATTCGTCCCGTACTTCAGCTAGAATGAAAAAGACACAAAGCTGGAGTTATTCTGTCTTTACGCTGCAGCTGCCTCTTCTTCTCTCATTCTCTCCCCTCCCTCTCCTGTTGCTACTTCAATCATGAAACTGATCAATGATCAGCTGATCGTCTCTCGTTTGTTTATCGCCCACTTTGCGCCAGAAACAGGAAACCAGTGGAGGTCGCACTTAACAACAGCAGCACGTTTAACCCTTGTGTGGTGTTCGTATTTTCGTTACTCAGCCAGTGTTCATGGGTCTGGTGGACCCGCTAGAGTTTTGGCTTTCCAAATTAACACTATCAAACAATTTTATGTTAAATTACTCAACAGATGTTTACTTCATCCCAATTACAGCCATATGAACAGCAAACATGGTTAATTTTTTCCCTTTACCTTTGTTAGATCACATTTATGAATTAATGTGCTTCTCGTTTTTTTTGTTCTTTTTTATAAAATGTTATAAAAAAATAAATCAGTTATAATCAAGTGCAGTTAGTGGAAAGACACAACACATTTACACGTGAAGCAATATGTTTCACAACTAAATGGGATCAGCTGCTCATCGACGGTGACATTAGACCTAGGGTTGTAAAACAAGGGGAGGTGGGTGCACACACTTATCCCACACTTTCCTGATGGCAGCTAGCTTGTCTCTCTGCCGTCAAACTGGTCTGTCATCTCGGTTATCAAAACGGATAATCCTGGAAATTTTGTGGAAGTTTTCCAGAGACATTGATGCACGGAAAGGTTCTTGCTGGTTTCTGCATCCCACAGGGATTCTGTGGATTCCCCTTTGGGCCTGAAAACTCCTGCAAGGATAAGAACCTCAAAGTAGGCCTTTGGGGTTCTTAGATCAATTTGGTCCATCTCCTTCCCCCTCTCTCCAAAAACACACCTTCCTTCTAGATTACTGCAATCCAGAATAATTTTCTGGATGGAATCTGGGATGAAAAGCTCAAATGAAGACTTGCTGCCCTGCACATGAGTAACTGTCAGCCATGTTGGCCCTGGCTTATCACAGTAGCAGCTCTGCAGGCTGGCTCATTTCTTGGGCAAGAAGACCATTCAATTTCACCATTTATTGGCATCCATATTTCTTCACTTGCTGTCTGGTGGGCTTGTTCTGGTCCTGGAGCTGGCTGCTGATGGGGTACTCGTCTTCGTTTTGTTACTAAACGGTGCTAAACCTCATCCTCTTCTTCAAAGTCACTGTCAGACTCTGAATTTTCAGAAATGTGAAATATTCTGAAACCTCTTTGTCAACATCATCATCCGAAGCTCCTCTCTCTTCCAAAATCAATTGGAAGGCCCTCGCAGCAGATAATCTTTTGCCATCTTGGTCAGTTGTGATAAAGAACCACACTGGCAAAGTCTTATTTATAGTATTATGCCCCTAATTTGCAGGTGGGACAGGGTATGAGAAAATAAAATTTGGATCCCTCAAGAAAGAGGGTAAAATGTGCGGGAATGTAAGAGGTGTACGAAGGTGTTGATAGTTGAATTTTCAACAATGTTGCAACTTTGTGCAGGAGCAGGAGGGGAAGAAAACACTATCAGCAGCACCAGAAAGAAGGAAGACAGAGTGTGGGAACACAGGACCTACACTTTCAACACTTTTATTAGACCTGGGTCCAGTGGACTCGAACACCTTGTATGTAATGTAAATGCGTGGGGGGAGGTACAGTATGAGGTCATTGAAAATTAGTTCGGATTTATGTTCTTCACAGAAAATAAGCCAAAGCCAATGAATTTCAGGTTGAAAAAATAATTAATTGTTTAATTTTTAATTAATTAACAACATACAGTCCTACTCATGAAATTAAGAGTAATTAAGATGAAACTCGGGATCAGTGATTGAGATTTAGCTTGTATATAATACTTTATTATGGGGCCAGTAAATTGCTGCAAATTAAGAGTATGTCAATCAAAAATAAAACAGAATATGATTTGCTATGAAAAGAAAGGGAAGCAAGGAAGGAATTACTAAAAACAAATTCTCATTTAAAAAAATATTCCAAATCAAATTCTTTGATTGTGTGGAGTCATTTCTGACTGACTTGGCTGAGTCAACCGACAATAAACATCCTAGAGAGGATGATTTTAAGAAGCAAGAGTTGGATATCATTAGTGGATATTAAATGATGATACAGAAGTTCCTAATCCCAAAATAGATAAAGATTACATGATTGATGTGTTTAAAGTAGTGCTGTCAAAAATAACGTGTTAACGCAAATTAATCCACCATCACGGTTAACGCAATTAAAAAATTTTTAACGCAATTAAGGAATTCGGAGTGCAGAATGACTCAAAATCCCTGAAATGTTTCTGTCAACACATTTCAGGCAGTTTGTCCAAGTAGAGTTACCTTCGCACATGACGGGCAGCTGAACCAATCAACTCAATCTGGAAAATGATAAACTCACATTGGCCCTCTCGATGGGAAATTTGAGTATTAAAAAAATAATTACTTTTCTCCCTTCAAAAACAGGGTTGCACATTTTAAGGGGCTGAAACTCCTCGACCCTCGACCCGGCCTAGGGGTAACCGGGACCTAACATGCAGGAGCGATCCCCACTCCCATGACTCCCATGACAGGCCAGCAACACACTAACTAAAGGGGCTCATCAGCAGTTTATATTCTTCAGATATGGACAATGTCAAAGTAACAAACAAAAAAGTTTTGGATTTTTCCTAATCTTCCGTTTAAGAAAGTAAAAGCAAACAAAACAATTCTCTAAACTAAGCTCCTACCAAAAAAAGAGAAAAAGGGCTTCTCACTCCTGATGAACTGCTGCAGTGCTCAGTGTATATGCATGAATAAGAATTTACAAAAATGCTGTTAGACCAACACAAAGATATCTTAATTACAAAGAGCGCACACTGTACGAAAAGACTTTCTCACACAGACGCTGAGAACTACAAACTAGTGATGGGTCGTTCGCGAACGAAATGGCTCTTAGAGCCGGATCGTCGAAGTGAACGACGCGAGCCGGCTCCTTATCGCGAGCCGTCGTTTTTTTTTTCTTTCTCTCACCCTCTCTCTCGCCCTTTTTTCCGCTTCACTCTGCATGCGAGCCTTGTGCTTTGCGCTGGGGGGAGGGGCGGTAATTACACTCAGTAGCAGAGGAACAGAGCAGGGGGAGAGAGAGAGAGCCAGGGACAACAACGTGACATTAGAAAGGTATAGTAATCATCCGCAACTATTTTCAGTTGCAGATGATAAAGGAGTCAGAAAGTTTATTCATGCAGGCCCATATGACAGAGAATATGCATCTTCTTTTTGTTTTTCATTTTTTAATTTATATTTAATTTATATTTAATTGTGTTGTGGTTTGCAGTGTTTAAATTTGTAAAAGGAAAAAGCTGAAAATTTAAATAGTTGAAATGTGACTAGTTGGTTTTTGTATTATATGATTTATTTATTACATTTTATGTGGAGCGAATAAATAAAAGTATATCTACGGTGACCCCCAGAGACAAAGCACGTAAAAACTCCAAAACACGTAAAAACTCCAAAACACGTAAAACCTCCATAGCACGTACAAACCCCGAAGCACGTACAAACTGTAAAACACGTAAAGAGTGTAAAACACGTAAAAAGTCCATAGCATGTAAAAACTCCAAAACACGTACGAACTCTGAGGCACGTACAAACCCTGAAGCACATACAAACTCCAAAACACGTACAAACTCCGAAGCAAGTACGAACCCCGAAGCATGTACAAACTCTAAAACACGTATAAACTCAGTAGCACGTAAAAACTCCAAAACACGTACAAAAGAAAACAGAAGTGCTCCAGCATGCTAGGCGCAGTGTTGAGCTTTTGTTACCTAGTGGCTACGCAAGCCAGCAAGTACTAACGACCGGATTTGGTGTGTGATAGTAACAGGTAAATGAACATTTTTATAAAATTATTTGATTACATATGAGTGCTTGTGTATAAATACACAAAAAACAATTGTGTAATTTAAGTGATCTAAGTAGCTCTATTTTGGAAGTTCACTTCATGCTAGACATGTGCTTTGGAGTTTGTACGTGTTTTCTCTCTAGGGACCACCGCATATATTTATATATAAATAAAACCACTTTGCTTTTACATTAGTAATTTCTTTTGTGCATAATTTTGTATTATTGTTAATAATAAATTAATTAAAGCAACAAAACAACCTGAAGAGCCGGTTCGGAGCCGAAAGAGCCGGCTGTTTTTAGTGAGCCGAACCGAAAGAGCCGGTTCTCTAAAAAGAGCCGGAAATCCCATCACTACTACAAACAACTAGCTGGCTCTTTGTGGGTGTAGAGGAGACAAGGGAGGGCGCTGTCAGCTGGAGGTTAAGAGGCTGCTGTCCATTCAATCATCCAATCCGGACTTCAAGAGCTTGTTTGAATCAGCCAATAAGCACTCTAGCCTGTTTCACCAGCCACAGACACACCCACACGCCCAGCCTGGAGGGAGGAGATTCAAAAACCACACGTACACCAATGGGAGGAGCCACACATCAAAACAGCCAGCATGTGATCACAAACCACAACATTTCATTGAATCATAACACCTTCATCCAGTTTGAATGTATGTATTGTAATGTACCTGAAACCTGAGAGTCTACACATGTTGTCTGTTATTTAACTATAATTGGAATTTGTTTCAGTAAACAGTTTAAAAACAACAACAACTTGTGTGAGTGTCCAAATACATGTGGACCTAACTGTAAAAAATATCTAAAGGATTAATGGATAGTTTTAAAATTACAGTAAAGAAGTTTGAGAGAGAAGCAAAGAGTTAGAGTTAAGGTAGAGTTAAACTGATAATAAATGAATTATAGACAGTATAAATAGAGTGACGTGGTAAAAGGACAGGATATGCTAGTGTGTTATTTAGATAAAGAAAAACTTTAAAAACTATCAGCAACACAGGGGCACCACAAGGAACCACCTTTCCTACTGACTTTCTACACCACAGACTTCAGCCACTGCACAGAGTCCTGCCATCTTCAGAAGTTTCCTGCTGACTCTGTGATGGTTAGTTGCATCGGTCAGGGTAAAGAGATGGAGTCATATAATGTGGTGCACACAGAATCATCTGCAGCTCAGTGTGACAGACACCAAGGAAATGATTGTGGATCTTAAGAGGACCAGGAAACCTGTGACACCTGTTTTAATTCAGGGGGTCAAAGTGGACACAGTGAAGGATAATAAATACCTCCGAGTACACACTGACAATAAACTGGACTGGGTTAAAAAAAATACTACTTCACACTACAGGAAGGGTCAGAGCTGTCTCTATTTCCTGAGGCAGCTGTGATCTTTTAACATCTGTCAGACAATGCTCAGGATTTTCTATGCATTTGTTGCAGCCAGTGCCATCCTCTATGGCAGTGGTTCCCAAAGTGTGGGGCCCGCCCCCTAGGGGGGGCGCAGAGCTATTGCAGGGGGGGCGCGGCATGAAAAGGGAAAAAAAACAAAAACAACGCTTGGACGAGGCGCCTACACAAACGCAAAGCAGGAGATTAAGTATAGCTGAATACGTTTCCAAACCAACTTCATTCTAAGCCAAAGACTAGAAAATATGGTGAAGCAGATCTTCACTTTGGTTTCACCTGCACAAGTGCTGAGGTAGGTCTCCCTGCATAATTAGTTTTCCCTGCATCGGGAGCAGCGCCGGGCTGTTCAAATCGCGGACAAACAGTATCCCACAGTTGTTTATGTTTTTGAACCCATTTTGTAGAGGGTTTTTTTGAAAAATGTATTTATAGCAATGTTGAACATTATTACACAGGAAAAAAAACAACTACATGTAAAATAATTACACCGTGATGCCTCTGCCTTTCTAAATGCAGGGACAGTAATGGCCTGTATATGTAAGCGTGTAAAACCTGCAGTCAGATTAACAGTATTTTGTCTCTATCTGCCATTCATCTCATGTAAACAATAACGTGGCGCACAGTGTGACGTGAAAAAGGCACATACCTTTGACATTGCGTGACAAACTCTGTATTCCTTGTCCACACGTAAACGCAAAAAAAAGGAGTTTTAAAAAATCTCCGTTCTCGGTGATTCGATACGCCGTTTACATGTGCCCGAAACAGCTGCGCGTTCAAAAATACCCGTGTAGGTGCGGACGGAGCGTAAAAGAGTTGGTAGTTTAATTTCTTACTACCTGTAATTTATTGCAGATTATTTGTATTTGCTTAATTGTTTAATAAATGTTTGAGGTGTGAAATAAACCGCAATGGAGCAAAATATGGGTGTGTGTGGTTGAAGGATGTGTTTGTGGGGGGGCGCGAACATTTTTCTTGTAAAACAAGGGGGGCCCAGCAAAAAAAGTTTGGGAACCACTGCTCTATGGTGTTGCATGCTGTAGTTGAGGGTTGGGATGCCAACAGACTCAATAAACTGATCTGCAAGGCCAGTAACATTTTGGGGGTGGAGCTGCACTCTCTAAAGGTGGTGTACGAGAGGTTTAAGGTTTATTTATTTATATAGCACATTTTAAAACAACAGGGTTGATCAAAGTGCTTAACAATCAGCAAAAATCAGCGTGACATTAAAAGGCAATGCACAGGAAAAAGGTTAACAAACAAACACAGCAACAAAAATCAAAGGTGACAGACATGAAACAGGCCTGAGGATGATTAAACTAATTTGATTCAAAAGCCAAAGTAAAAAAGTGAGTTTTAAGACGCAATTTAAAGGAATGAATAGACTCAGAACTACGGGAGGTTATATATAAGTGTAGGTGCTGCAATTACAAAAGCCCGATCACCTCTGGACTTCAGGTTGTTCTAAGAGCATCTGGCAAGAAGAACTTAGTGCTCTCCTGGGGTTGTACAAGCGGAGGAGTTCAGTCAGATAACTGGGTGCCAATTTGTTTAAAATTTTAAAAGTAAGCAAGAGAATTTTTGAGTCTATACAGTATTTGACAGGGAGCCAGTGTAAATGTGCTAGAACTGGGGTGATGTGATCATACTTTCTAGTACCTGTTAGAAGGCGTGCAGCAGCAATTTGAACTAACTGCAGACGGTAAAGGGAAGAGTGTTGGAGGCCCAAGTAGAGAGAGTTACAGTTACGAGAGGTGGATGTTGTCCAAGACGAGAACAATGCTAGATGATTCCTCCCACCCACTCCATGACATGCTGGCCAGTCACAGAGGCATGTTCAGTGAGGTACTGAGATTACCCAAATGCAATGCAGTAGCTGCACACCCTTAATATCATCTACGTTCAAAAAAGAGTTCAAACTAAAAGACAGCACAAAAAACTAGGAAACCAAACTTCAACTAATCTTAAGGGAACACAAACTGTAAGCGAGGACAAAACAACACAGGATGATGCAACAAAGACTCAACGGAGTCTCGTAGAATAAATGCACACTAGGAAAGTTCCTCCCCAAACACCGGGGAACACAGCTGAATGGAATCAGAATAACAAGACAAGGGGAAGCAAAACTAAACACAACAAACACGAGACGAGGGACCGTCTAAACAAAACGAGTAGTAACAAACACTGAGACCTGGACTAGGACATGTGACACAGTGACAGGAGATAAACAAACGTGAACACATGACTGACTGAGAAGACAGAAAAGTAAACAAACACAGAAATGAGACTGAACCAGAAACAGAAACACAAGGAAAGCAGGAAAAAACAGAGATTGATAAACCTGACTGAAAACAAAAAGATACTACACGAGTACGAAAGTATGAAATCAGAAAACATAGGAGAATTTTCACATAAATAGTTTGTTTACTCTGATCTGAAACAGTTGATGAGTTTGAAATGAGAGAAAAACCCAAGTGAACTACAAGTGAACCAAAATGAATCACTACAAACCATGAGACAATGTTCAGTCCACCCATCGTCCAAATGTGTCTGCAGTGGGAGCAATAAGAACAAATACAGGATGAAGGTGCTGCGTTCTGGACTATTGGAGAACACAGAGAATTCACCGCTAGTTGCTAGCCCATGCAGACCTTTGCACATCTAGAGCATATTCCTAGACTGAGATTGCAAACCACACGTTGCTACAGGTGGGCAAACAAAAATGATCAAAAATACAAGCTAAAGAAAACTGAAAACATCCCCCAAAACACAAAACAGGGACTGTGACAGAGTGGGAACGTAGATCAGCAGTTTCTGAAACACTCAGACAAACAACCATGCCACTCACCTTTCTACCTGACGCTCTGTTTGAACTTCAATAGGCTGTCTTGACCATGTCTACATGCCTATATGAATTACTAACCTGAGATTGGCTTCTCACATCACATGATGTCAGACGGGCTCGTGTAAGTACATTGTTGTACTGGGATTTTCCTAAACAACCATCCCCAGGGTTTACAAGGAAAGGCCTGAAATGGCAAAATATCCAGTGAGTAGCAGTTTCCTGGTTGAAAATGTGTTGATGTTTGAGGAGAATGGCCAGACTACTTTGAGCTGATAGAAAGCCAACAGTAACTCAAACAACCACTCATTACAAATAACAACCACACAGAAGACCATCTATGAAAGCACAGCACATTTGACCTTTAAGCAAATGGGCACCAACAGAAGACAACACTGGGGGCCATGTCGCTCGGCTACAACAGGAAACTAAGGCTACATTTTGCACTGACTCACCAATAATAGACAACACTGTACTCCAATGACCTGCTCAGTCACCAGATCTGTTTCCAGTAGTCCCTGGGATACTTGAAAGGGAAATTTGGATGAGCAGCTGTGACACAAGACTGAAAATATGTATTTATATTTGTTGCAAGTAAACCTCTGACAGCGACTTACTGTATTCACTCTTTTGTACATACTTTAAAAAATGTGGAAGTAATTTGATTGTAAAGATTAATGCAGTGCTGGATAGTATTCAGGAAAGTGAGCAATCTGGAGCTGTGAGTGACAAAAGTACAAACTGCTTTGATGAGTTGTCAGATTGAAGTGAGGAGTGAATGTAGATGAGTATTGAGAATGAGTTTTCTGCTGTGAGATACATGGTCAAGCACGTACGCGTCCACAGACCTACCTTGCAGTATGTGCAGTACACAACTAAAGCTGTACCAGCTTGAACACCACACCTAAAATTTAGACCAGGGATGTCAAATATAACACCTGGTAGCCAGAACATCAGCAGAACATCTGTCTACTACCCAGCTGCAAACTGAGCCATTGAACGGTTTCATCGCGTCCTCCCTCCTGTCTGGCAGGAAGATGTGTACTAAACTGGACATCCTCCCTTTGCCTTCTACTGTGTCTCCACTGGATGACTTTGCACGTCACTCAGTGAAGAAATATCAGTTTAAAATGCAGCATTATGCTGATCATAAGCATCATGCAGAAATTTCTACCAGCAGAGAGAGTGAGGATAGGGAAACCACATCACGTTGCTAAAGGACACCCCAGAGTTACTCCTCCTGTAACAGTAACAAAGGCTCAAATGCCTTCTTGCTGACTGATGGAAAGATTTTGAATGCCACTCATCTAGCTCGCTGTCTCCCCGTGACTGAAAAGATCTCTAACACTGTTAGACTGCACCACACTCACAATGGCTCAGCTGCCAGGAGGCTGCCACGTGTCAAGTACAAGCCTTCTGGTACAAAGACTGCATTGTGCCATAATAGTTGTGCTTGTTAAAAGAAAATTGGAGAAATGCTATCACTTGTTGTACTTTAGTTTAACAGAACTGATTTACTGCCACCAGTGCACTAAGAACTACATGAAAAGATTAATATTAATAATCACGGCAGCACAGGAACAAACTCTAAGCACAAGCTCCATAGAGGCTGGGCTCTGCCACAATAGGCAAGACCCCAGCCTGACCCCAGGTGACAGATGCTAGCAGGGATACATATATGTGTGTGTGTCATGGCTGTGTGGCTGCATAGCAAAGTTGGATCCACAAAGAGAGTCACTGAGAGATTAACAGTCTTTATTGTGCTTGAACTGCAGGAAGAGAATAAGGGTGAACACAGGGGATGTCTCAGGGATGTTCCAGGTCTGGGTGGAAAAAAGGCTTCCATTAGAGAAGGAGAACAGAGTTAGATCCAGGTGGTGTTGGAGAGGCAGATGTTGTCCAGATCAGGACACTGGTGGACAATACCTTCCACCCGCTCCATGAGGTGCTGGCCAGTCACAGGAGCAGGTTCAGTGAGAGACAGATTGTCGTGGTACCTGGGTGGTTGATCCAGTGCTTTGGTTTTGGACTTTTTGTCACTGTTTAGTTTCCCATGTCTGTTTCCTGCTTTTTTGTGATTGACTTTTGGTCTGTGTGCATTATCTGTAGTTTAACTTCCTCTGTTTCATTACTTAGATTTATTCCAGCTGTTTTTCCACCCGTTTCCCATCCTCTCATTGTCCTGCCCATTTAAGCGCTTTGTCTCTGGTCCTGCTTATTTCAATCATTCATGTTCAGCTCACTTGGGAGATTCCCTTAATGCACCACTAAATGACACAGGAAGTCATTTCTGCCTGTGGCTGTCTCACTGAACAATTTCCCCGTTCAAAGCACAAGTACAAACTTCAATAGCTGCACACTGTTATTATCTGCACATCTTCTACAGAGATGATAAACAACAGAAGGGCACCTCAGTGTCAGTCGTGTGTGTTTAATTTGATTAATATACTGGGACAATGGTTAGAGCTATCTGTATTGATTAGAACAATTTAGTTATATTTTGTAACTTTGTAATATATTGTATTTAATTTAGTTTGATTAGTTACTGTTCTTGCTGTTTTGGAGCAACTGTGACAAAATCATTTCCTATGAGATTAATAAAGTATTCTGATTCTGAGTCTTTAAAAAGTGATCATTTGTGTGAGTTCTTGTTCATCTTTGTGTATTGGTAGCAGGCTGTCTTTTTGCTGTCACTCTTTAAAAACTCTTTTGTAAGTTATTTTTGTTCATTTGTCATTATTGGGTCACTTTAGCTGTGCTTTCAATTTACTGAAAAGTTCATATTTAACTAAGCGTGTTGTGTGGTCACCTTTAATTTTATTCATGTATCATTTTTCTGTCATTTTAACTCATCCTTGTTTTAACTGGCATTTTATAAAGAAATACCAGTCAACATCTGTCCAGCTGTCTGTGAGGTAGCTGTGGCTCAGGAGGCAGAGCAGCCGATCTGCTAATTGGAAGGTTGGTGGGTCAGTTCCAGGCAAGATCCTCAACCCAGGTTGCTGCAGATGTGTTCCATTCATTGCAGTGTGAATGTTGGACAGCACTTTGACAGTTTGCTTGTGTGTGAATGAAACTAACTGCATAAGGTGCTTTGAGTGCTTGAGTAGAGTTAAAACTAGTCCGTTTACCATAAAAGAGAATTTAAGGGTCGTATGTTGCTGACATAGTACTTTATCTGACTACTAGTGTGTACAATAAAGAGAACTGAAGTATTATATGGCAGTACATTTGCAAGACTTGCAGAATGTGTGTCACTTTACAGTGGGGCAAAAAAGTATTTAGTCAGCCACCGATTATGCAAGTGCCCCCACCTAAAATGATGACAGAGGCCAGTAATTTGCACCAGAGGTACACGTCAACTGTGAGAGACAGAATGTGAAAAAAAAATCCATGAATACACATGGTAGGATTTGTAAAGAATTTATTCACACAGATGTTTCTGTTTCTGTGCGTCTTGCACCCTGCTGTTATGTGATGTATGATCTCAGAGCATCTTTACACGGCCTGCACCTGGGGTCTGGCCTGGTGTGATAGACCCCAGCCTCTATGGATCTTGTGCTCAGAGCTTGTTCCTGTGCTGCCATGATTAGTGCCTCTGTGCTGTCTTTCAGTCCAGCTTTGTCCAGCCACTGGTAGGCTTTCTGGATGTCAGCCACTTCCTTTATCTGCCGGTGCTACATACCGTGCAGGGGCCTGTCCTTCCACGATGGTACCTCCTTTTTCTGCTCTTTATTGGGTTTCTGCTGCTTGAGGCAATCACTGAGCACGCGGCTGTCCATGGCCATCTTTCTGAGGTACTCACGATCGATGTCTCGTTCACTCTTGGCATATAGCTTGATGTCCATGTACAGGATTGTTCCATTCCATAGTCGGTAACCATAGCCACTCTTTTCAATGATCTCACTGAGGGGGTTCAGGCCTATCCAGAACATCTGGATAGGCATCTCTGGGACAGGGCAACATCTGGGACAGGGCATCTCCTTGATAGATCCTGCACTTGTGCTATGGACTTGAAGTTGGCCTCTAATGTCCATCCCCATCGACTTCCTGATGAAGGCTTTTAAGGTCCTGTTGTTCTTGGACAATTCTAGGCATTCCAGGATCCAGGTGTGGGGCATTGAGTCATGAGCCTTCTTGTAATCAATCCAGGCAGTGCACAGGTTGGTCAGTCTGGTCTTACAGTCTTGCTCTGTCTATCAGTAACTGGTGTTTCGGTTCTCTGCTATTCCTGCCAATTCGTTTCTCTTCCCCGCTTATGTATTGGGCCATGTGCCTGTTTTTCTCAACCTGCCTGACAGGAACTTCCACGTGGTACTGAGGCAGGTTATTGGCCAGTAGTTGGATGGGACCGGTTATTTCTGGGGTTCCCTGGGGATCAGGAATCTTGGACCTTTGGTTAGCCATTCTGGGTGTTTCTCATTGACTACCACCTGGATATCTGCCACTATGATGGTTACTGGATCCTGTTCAGGGAGGTTGCTGTGGTCTGCTCTTAGATCCACTAGCCACTTATGATGGTTTGCATCCTTCTCCCATATGCTTTTCCAGTGCTGCTCCGTCTCCAGCCTTGGTGGTGCTGTTCTCATATTGTTCCCTATTGAGAGTACACCTTGGATGGTTCTCTGCAGAATAGATGGTTTATTCTCCTGCCTTCTACTTCTCTGCATATACCTCTTCAAGCAGCTGTCCAAGGCTGGTAGTCTTTGCTTGGGTGTCTTCAAGGCCTCAGGTACAGACAGCTTTCTGTGCTTCTTAGGCACCTTTCTGCAACTCCATTAGCTGTGCTACCTTGATCTCGGCTTCTAGTCTCATTCTCCATGGTGGGTACTCCTCCTTGTGGCTGTTCATCTTGTAGTCATCTCACTGATCACTGCTGCCATGGTGTTCTGATGTTGGTAAGCGGCTACAGAGGGTCCAGGTTTCAAGTTTCCTCGTGATCCTATTATGTACCTTGTCAATCTCTAGATGTGAGATCAACTCCTTCTTCCGAATGTTTGAACACTGAGCTACAATTGTTTTGCATTCAGTCTGGAGAAAGTTGCACACCAAAAATAGTGATGTTTATAGAAGTTCTTTGAACCATTGTCAGATGCTGGGATTGCAAGGGTTATCAGGTCAGAACACGCTATGGTCTCATGAAGTCTAATTTAGATGAGTTAGGAGTCAGTGGGTTTTTTTTTTCATGCACATAAAACATTTTAGGAGGAAGACAAATCACCCTAACAAATCATATTGCTTTTATTGGTACTTTGATCCCTGAGTATTACAGGAAATAATTTAACCTGTAAAACTGAAGTGACCTCAGTAGAAAATCATGAAAGATTTTAAAGTGGTTTATACCTTGAACCCAGTTCCTCTTCAGTCACTTATTAAACTGTGAGAGACACACTCAGGTTCATCATTAGCTCATCATTGGATGGTTTTATTTTACAGTGAACTCACTGGCAGTTTCTATTTTAACCCATGTGAGTTGATCTTCTATTGATCTTTTATTGTAATAGACGCTAATTGGGCTCAGCAGTCCATCTGCATCTAAAGGACAAAGGTCACTCTTTCAAGGATGCTAATGTTCACATTTTGGACAGAGAGGACAGATGGTTTGAAAGAGGAGTGAAAGAGGCCATCTATGTCCATTGTGAGCGACCATCTCTGAATAGAGGCGGGGGTTTACGACACCAACTGTCTGCCATCTTTAATCCAGTTTTGAGATCCCTTCCCAGACGCCTTAATGCCCACTCACATCCTGGGTCATCTGACCTCAGGAAATCACATGATAGGGTGGGGCCAGGTTTCACAATGAGCTCACCCGAAACCCTGGCTGATTGTGACCCACACCCGCTTTCACACCTGG
This sequence comes from Oreochromis niloticus, assembly GCF_001858045.2. Classification (NCBI taxonomy): domain Eukaryota; kingdom Metazoa; phylum Chordata; class Actinopteri; order Cichliformes; family Cichlidae; genus Oreochromis; species Oreochromis niloticus. Next base: position 2,457,786 of record NC_031967.2, read on the forward strand.
GCTCATGTGATTAGAGGATCATCAGGGGGTCCTTTGTCCCTCTTTGGGGGGACACTCCCACTGGGTTTAAATCTGGGACTCTCCACCATTTGACCCTTGAACTGAAGAAGCTTCTCGGATGAGAGGTGAAACGTCTTCAAGCAACTCAAAGAAGTCCAGAAGCTTTTCTTTACAAACTCCTTTGACTACGATGACCTGGATGACTGAGAACCTTCACAGACATCAGTATGCAGTGTTTCTCTGAAGCTCAGTTCAGCTGAGATGATGAAGTTCATTTCAATGTTGGAATACTGAACTTATTTGAAACATATTTGAACACAGATATTATTAAACTAACAGAAACGCTGACATCAGTAAAGAGGAACTGACCCATGAGTGCTTACTGCCCTCCAAAGGTCACAGATGTAAATGCAAGCATGGGGCTATATTTTAAAAAAGATCGCATCACATATAATTATCATCCTGTAGCTCTGTAACTGTTAGCTAGGCAATTTCACATTTGTGTCTTTTTGTGGAATCAGTGTGTTTGAACAACACAAATTCTGCCTTTTCTAATTTTGAAAGACTGAAAATGATATAAACAAAATAAATCTGATCTGTCCCTCTACAAATCTGGACAAATGTCAGATTCTGAAGTTCTCAGCGCTTACATTTTGTCCTCTCTACACTTCTGCTGACAACTGACATGTGATGTTTGTATAAAGCACTTTGAATCACCTTGTTGTTGAATTGTGCTATATAAATAAACTTGCCTTGCCTTGCCTTGTACAGCTTCCTCTGTTGGTTTTTAACAAACTAACAAATTATCCAACAGAAGAGTGTAACTTTGAGACAATGGTGTAGGTCTACTTTCCAAACTGAGAGGATGGATGAGATGATGGTGCAGGTTTCCAGTCTTAATTCAGTCTTGTTGCCACATTGTGGTCACTTGTCACCTTACTTTTGCTGTGGGAATTATGAAATGATAGCTAGACTTTAGTTTGCCTGTAGTGGCATTAAATGCTCCTTTAGAAAATAGTTATAAATGTATTAGTTCCCAACTTTGTACATCGCTGAATCATTATTTTTACTGAAAGTCTGTTCAGTTTCCAAACTAAAAATAAAATTGAGTGTGACTTGCCGGCACATTACAGTGAGACTCTCCAGTTTGATCAGCAGAGAAAATAGATATCTCAAACAAAATGTGACAGAATTTTGAAAACCTTAGTGGATCCTAAAGAGCTTACTAAAATTAAATGCTTGCTTTGATTCCTGCTTTGCTCACTCTTGGCCTTCTCTCCATGAGCTTCACGAGGTCTTTACCTGAAATGGTTTCAACAGTCTTGAAGGAGTTCCCAGAGATGCTGAGCACCTGTTGGTCCTTTGCCTTCACTTTGAGCTCCATCTCATCCCAAACCATCTCCACTGGGTTTGGGTCAGGTGACTGTGGAGGCCAGGACCCATCACGCTCCTTCTTGGTCAAACAGCCCTGACACAGCCTGGAGTTGTGTTTGGTGTCATTGTCCTGCAGCAGGAGGAGCAGCCCACTGCAGCAGCGTACAGTTTGACAATCAGTCCAGAGGTCCAGAAACATCATCCTGATGCCTAATTGCAGTCAGGGCGATGCTGCCAGCCCATAGATGTCTGTGCCTCCCTCCATTGATATGCCTCTTGGGTCATTACTGGCCCACTATCAAATTGGCCACGCAAAACGATGTTACAACTTCTCCAGACCCTTTCATATCTGTCATATGTGTTCAGAGGGAAAAACAAAGTCTGCCAGTGTCAAGAGATATATTCTTAAACACTTCTTCAGCTGAGAATCAGAGAGGAGAAACACACAGTTTTACTTGCATGCAAGGGCAGTCACAGAGCACTCGCACGAGAGTGAGGGCTCCGGGACTCGCGCTCTGCCACTGCCCTCGTCTTTATTTATATACAACAGTAGGTGCATTTGATCAAAACATTGGAATGTGTGTGTGTGTGTGTGTGTGTGTTCCAGGAGAGGCTCCTCTACCTGGTACGAAGTGAAACTGCTTGTTAAGCTCTTATCTAGCAGGTACTGCTCCTTCCCTGCATGATAACGGGTCACAGTCAATTAAAAACAGTCTGAGCTATAAAGAGGTCATCATGCAGTATTCTATCATATGCAAACTTATATTATTAAAATATTATACTGATTACTAAGTACAATTTTCTATTGGCAGCCAGTGGTGGCCTGATAATTCTGGTATTCTATGGCAAATGTCAATCACGCATGGTTCCAGACAGTGAGAACAGGGCCTGCCAGAGGACATCAGGCCCTCAGGCCACCCTTATACAATCTGTTTCTGATTGTTTTGCCAGATATATGTACAGGGTCCTGGAGGAAAAATATCAGTGTCCTCCACCTGTAAAACCATCCCATAATCCACTCCAATCCAGTTTTATTTATAAAGCACTTTAAAATACCCAGCACAGGAACAAAGTGCTGTACAGAAAATACATTAAAACAATAGGATAACAGAAAACAGCAAAGATAAATAAATAAAACACATAATAAATAAAATTAAGACAGCCCTATATTAAAATAAAAACAAGATAAAACAGCATCGAATCACCTAAAAACAACTGAAATAAAAATAAAAACCAACATCTCACGTGGTGTCAAAGGCCAGGGTATAGAGGTAGGTTTTCAAGAGTGATTTAAAAACAGGTAAAGAACTGGCCTGTCTAATCTCTAAAGCCCAGATAGCAAGACGACATTGAATCTATGTTGATTTTTCATCCGAACCGTCGTATATGGTCGGGGTTGAAATGCCAATGTTGTAACAACATTGAAATACTGTGGTAAACCGACGGTCTTACTATAGAGACGTTGTAACGATGTTGATTCACCGTTGTTTTTTTGTCATTGATATTTGATCTATTTGTAGTCGACCAGGTGACAACAACAACGTCGAGAAAACGTCTATTTATAGTTGACGATCATTCGGCTCCGGTCACCATCAAAAACCATCGATTTGTAGTTGAGCATTAAATTGCACTGCAACTGATCGGGTATAAAGTACCAGAGAAAGTAGATTTATTGTTCATTTGTTATCAATGACTTGGTCTAGTTCACCAGCTTTAAAAAAATCATGTCTACGTGCAATTTATGTATAGTTGACCGGGAAATTAAAGCAGCGATCACTTGGACTATTCCGCAGCACCCCTCTCACATTGGTACATCCCCCCAGGTATTCATTGTCTTCTACAGTAGAGCGGGACATTTGATTTACTCTCAGCGGAATTGACCAGAGAAGCCATCAGTTCATGCACTGCACTGGCCCGCACCACGATTAGTATAAGGTAAGAATGAATGATTTTTTTTTCCTACTCGTTATTTCCATGTTTGCATTTGAATAACAGTAAAAAAAACTCGTTAATGTTGTACATTAACAAGTTTTTTACTGTTATTTACGAGCCCGAAATTGTGTCTACTTCTTACAATCCGGCAACAAATAAACTGCACTGCGAACAAAGTATATCAACAAAGCAAACATTTTCGTTTCATAATTTCTTCGTTATATTCCCTTACAAAGCTAGCTTTAACGCTTCGAGTTTTCCTTTGTTCTTGCCGTCGCCTCGGCGCTTGACCCAGACTTTCGCTCTGTAGTTGCTTAGTACTACAAAAAATTCTAAATCTGTGATATATGATTGATAAACGTAAAGTTAACTGTATAAACGTGTTCAATGACTTTGTTACTTTTGATGATTGGAGAGCACTCGTTTCAATTCGCACACGAAAACTTTAGACTCAGTTTGAATGCCCACGTGACTGTACGTTGCACGGTCACCTAACTTTACGTTGCACGCGTACATGACTTTCCGTTTGTGCCTTGAATAATGAATAAGGCTACGTCCACACGTACCAGCGTATTTTTGAAAACGCTGATTTTTCTATGCGTTTGCACCTTTTGTCCACACGTAATTTATGTCTGGCCGTACATTGTGTTTGTATTTCCAGGCACATTTCACGAAGCAGAACGCAGTCTTCAGAGATATCCACGTGAACGCTGTGATACGTCTGACCTTCAGTCCGAAGAAGAAACCCAGACCAGTCTTAAAAGAAAGCACAAGTAAAACCCTTTTATTCACAAACATATCTTTGATTGTTAAGAATTTATGATCTTGTCTTTTATACATATCTGTGGTGCTTGCATACTGCAATATCACCACATAATATAGTCCAAAAAGTGGAAGTTTGTAAACTTTTTAAAAATGCAAAGCCGTGTACACTTGTGCACTTCAAAAATTCATTGTATACTGTACCTTCTTGCACGTCTCTGTTTCCTGTGTGTGTTGTTAGAAATCAAGCTAACTTTAGGAAACAATATGCCAAAAGCATATTTACAATTACTTAAGACCGTTTTTAATTTCTTTTCTTTAGACCAAATCCCCTGTACACATATACGGACTCAGAGGATGAGCAGCCTACAAAAAAACGGTTTCCCCAGGCCCCTCGAGTGAAAATACCAGGTAATATAATACTGTCTAGTGTCTGTGTACATATCTGTCTGACACACGGAAACTTTTTTTGACAAGTTGTCTGTATTCTTAAATACTTAAAAAATTATCTTTTTCTAAACAGCCCTCATCACTCCAGTCTGCCCCCCAGCCCACTGATAGCAACCATCATAATGCCACACCCAGCTTCCGGCACAAACCGACACAGCTTTGCGATCTCGCCAGCATGCAGTCTGATGTCTTCCCTATAGATGGTATGCTTTTAAAAAAAGTTTTAAAGCTGCATCACAATGTCATTGTACTCTTATCTAAAAAAAAAAAAACAAACCCCAATTTATACTCCTGAATGTCATCTTGTTGTGATTTTTTTTTTTTTTTTTTTTTGTCCTGCAGATTCCAGAGACTCTGTGAGGCCACTATTACAAGGCAAGTTTGAAAATCTTGGAATTTCACAGTTTACATGGTATAACAAATATATGTGACAGGCAAAAACTAGTAAACACAAGGGAATAGAAATACATTGTACTGCCAATACTTTGGTTTATTCTTTGTATGACTTGAAAATCAGGCTTTAGGGAAAACTAAATGACATGTTTCTATCATCAATTACATGAAGTAAACACACAAGCACTTGCATACACATTTAAGACATGAGACATGCTAATTCCATCTCATAAAATGTGTCTATAGGTGAGACGCTTTGCGTTGATTGGTGCTGCTGGACCACACTGGAGGTGCGAGTCCGCCGTGTAATGGTTTATGCTATTACAAAGGAGCTGGCCTCTGTACTCAACTGGGCAGGGGAAAAAAAACCAAGGACCAGACAAAGCAAAAAAGGGCATTTAAAGAGACAGCGCTGTGCAGATGCATATTTGGTAAGTTTTAACATTTATTGTAGTTTTATGAGCCTAAAGTGAACAATAAAGGGATCAATTGATGTGCTGGGTGCGTTTCACATTTCCTATGTCTGTTTTTTGCTATATTACTTTGTCTTTCTTAATAACAAGACTTTCATGTCCGGTTAATCTGGAGATGGAGTCTTTGGTCTTCGGCTTGTTTTGTCCTCGGGTTGTACACTTTGTACAGCCCGAGGACCCCATGTTTTCTTTTTTTTTTTTTTTTTTAAAGGATACACGGCACACCATGCTAAGACATATCACATTTTCAGCTTATAGCTCTTTGGGAATCAAATGCGGCAGTTTACTGATTTCCGCCTGGTGACTTTCATGTTTATCAGCCTAGGAGTTTACATACTTTCTCCCTGCTGAAGACAATTAACAAGAGCTTATTCATGTGCTCTAATTCCCTTTTTTTTGTCTTTGTTTTTTTTGTGTGTGTGTCTATTTTTGTCCTAGATGGCCTGGCGCAGCAGGTAGGGGCGAACTCTGTCTGAGTTGGTCTTTGCTCAAGCAGTCCAGAAATGGCTCAGATATGCTCCAGATCATACGGGTGGCGCGCAGGACGCACATCATCCATCCCCATCCCGGAGTAAATAATAAAAAGTGACATGAAACATAGAAATGTAAATAGGAAACTTTGTCTTTTAATAAAGTATTTTGCAAATGATACATGTCTATTGACCTTTTTTGTTTTTTGTTTTCAATAAAAAGCAACTGTGCGAAAGAGGTGGAAAATCAATACCATAGCTCAACAGTGTTTCAATATCAGAATCTGACATTGTTTCAATGTCAACAGTGTTAGAAAATATAACGTCGAATCAATGTCAGGTTTCAACATTGATTCAACATCAAAACCTGACGTTGTTTCAACGTTAAAAATGGGTGCAAGAGTGACGTTGGGTCAACGTCACACTTCAACGTTGCTTCAATGACGTCGCCTGATATTGACTCAACACTGTTTCAATGTTTCCTTGCTATCTGGGAGGAAGCTCGTTCCACAGTTTTGGAGCTGCTACAGCAAAAGCACGATCTCCTCTAAGTTTACGCCCAGTCCTGCTTACATTCAGGAGCAGCTGATCAGCTGACCTGAGAGAGCGGGTGGGTGTATAAGGCTGTAGCAGCTCAGAGAGATAAGATGGGGCGAGGCCATGGAGAGCTTTAAAAGCAAATAAAAAATAATTTTAAAATGAATCCTAAAAGAAATAGGCAGCCAGTGAAGTGAAGCTAAAACAGGGGAAATGTGCTCAAACTTTTGAGTGCCAGTTAAAAGACGAGCTGTGGCATTTTGCACCCTCTGTAGATGACTAATATATGATGCACTGACCCCAATATAAAGTGCATTACAGTAATCCAGCCGAGTGCTAACAAAGGCGTGGATCACTGTCTCAAAGTGCTGCCGTGAAAGAATTGGCTTTATTTTTGCCTGCTGCCTGAGGTGAAAGAAGCTAGATTTTACCACTGCCTTAATCTGATTTTCAAACTTCAGATCACAGTCCACTTTGACCCCAGGTTTGTGACAGTTGGCTTAACATACTGGGCCAAGGAATCTACATACACATTGGGGGTCTCAGTGGGGCTACCAAAAACCATTACCTCTGTCTTTTTATCATTGAATTTTAAAATGACTGTAAAGAATCTGTAGGATCTGGACATGAAACAATCACAAATTAATATTATTTACAATAAGTCATAACACACAGCCAGCAAAACATGGGAAGTAAATTCCAGGAAAAAAAAAATGAAACCTTGCATAAAATTCCAGTTAAAGTCCAAAACTCTGTGACCTGACCCCAGCCACAGTGTGGGCTGTGGACTATGTGGAGGCTGAAGTCTGGACCCAGAAGCAGACGCGTGGAAACAAAAGCGAACCGTTTATTCAAGGCTGGTGAGCAAAACAAAACAAAAGGCAGGAGGAAACTAAAGGAAAAATAACCAAGACTAAAGTGGGGAAACTAAACACTGGGAACATGGAAAACTTGGACATGACTGTCATGGTGGGGTACACCGGTGTGATGATGAAGTGGACCCAAGTGCAGACAGGGAAGGAGGCAGAACTAAGTTTTGAAAAAAAAGGCAAGCCGTTTATTTAGGCTATAAACATGAATACAAAATGAAAGCAGCATGAGCAGTGGAGAAAACTAAACTGATACCTAAACTAGGAAAACTAACTGACTGGGACAAAACTGTGATAACTTTGAATCAACTATGATAAGACCTGAAGGGAAGCAACGCAGACGACCTGACACTGAATAAAGAAAGACAGAGGACTTAATTACAGACAGGAGGTGATCAGCGGAAGTGGAAACACACAGGAGAACAGCTGACTGAAATGAACATAATGATGCCATGGCTAAAGTGAAACTAAACAATGTAGGGACAATGAACGAAAGGAAAGCCACACAACATATACACAGAGGGATGATAAGGGAAGTGGAAACACATAAGGACACAGCAGGAACAAATTAGATGTGATGAGACAGGAGAAAGCAAAACTGACCACACTGAACACAGGACACGAGACTGTCCAAATAAAACAGGATACAAACTAAGAGACACGACTCGACACACAGGGACCGGGGGCGAAACAGACATGGGGACACTGAATGAATCACAAGGAGGGGAAACATCAACAAAACACAATGATGTGACTATGGTGACTATGGAGAAAGACCAAATACAGACGGGGAAATTATTTTTGATTAAAGTAATATTAATTTGACTGATGGTCAGGCAGTGATAAACAGCCTTCAAACAAACTGCTTTACAGTCTTTGTTTTATCATCTGCAACTCCTGCAGTGTGAAACAGTCTTGGTATGTCAAACATAAAAACATTTTAGATACCGCTTCATCAGGTTGCATTTATATACCGTATTTCTTCATCAGAGAATCTATAATGTATTAAACTAAAAGTGTATCCCTGGTTTAAGGAGTATTAACTAAATAAGAATGTGATAACTTTCAGTCATTAATGTAGCAGAGACAGAGTCTGACTAAAGGGACATCACAGTGAGACCTGTTTGATCTGCAGACACAGTCTCTCTCTACTAATGTTTGACTTTAACTTTCACACAAAATGATTCAGCTCCTCTAAACCCTCCAACAAACATTTACAAATGCTTAGAAACATTTTGTGTTTCTAATTACTAATGTTCCCCAGCCCCAGCACTCCCACAAATCTGTCTGTTTCCTTTTTTTAAGTTTCACTGTCTTTCTTCTAAACTTCGCTGATGCAGCTGGTCGTCTTTGTGTGGATCTCTGTGTGAAGGTAATCGAATCAGTATGTATTTTTTTCTGATAATATCAGCCGTGTGCAGCTTCGCTCCAGCACAAATCATAGCATTGTTCATGATGACAGATTTGAACGAGGTTGACTTGTAACACCGCAGTTATGTGAGCCGTCATGTGTAAGCCTCTTAAACTTTCTTGCACTTTTACACAAAGTTTTATGGTAGTGCTTCTTCTTCTTCTGTGGGGATTTTTGTTCAACAGACTGAAAAAAGCTGTAATATATTTTTGAAATATATTTAAATTGGTATTTAAAGGACTATAGCACATTATAATTAGATTCATGATACTGTGTTAATGTCACGGTTTGGCATGGCAGACCGTGGGGGTGTAGGGAATGAAGACCCAGGCGCGGTGCTCTAAGTACAAGCAGTGCGTTTATTTACAGAGTGTGGAAATAACAACAATAAATCCCCGTGCTTTCCCCTGACTCCCGTGTCGTGTCTCTCTGTGAACAGACCGTGTCTCAGCACTCCTCGTGCTGGCTGCTGTCTGGCGCTCCACACGTCTCCTGGGGACACAATAGACGCAGCTGTCAGGACACATACAACCGCGGGCGTGCACACACACACAGACACACACACACACACACACACTTCTACAAGCATGGAAAAGAGCAGCAGCAACACCAAAAATACATATAATATCACCAGTCCATGACTGCCCTGACAGTTAAGACAGTAAAATTGTGCATGTGTGTGTTTGTGTGTCTGAATTTTGCTGGTACTGCACTGATTGATGATCATTGATGATCCACCTGACTAGAGTAAATTACAGTTTTATATAACAGAACAAATTTGATATCTGTAAAAATATTTTTTAAATTCATGCTTACTAGCTGACACAAAAACTTTAACTGATTTCTCTTCTGGGACACCCACACTGTGCAGTTTCATCTCAGCCCACTGTGTGATTCCACATTAAAGGACATTTCTCCCCAAATTCAATGAGCTCAGTGGATTATCATAACAGCGTATCAAAAATTCATTTAAGAAATCCTTCGTAGTTATTGTCATGAAAATCTCAGTGGATTCTTGATTTTGCTCGTCTACTCTAAAGCCTGGATAGTTTGATTTCAAACTGCTGCCGTGTTTCTGCCAAATTTTTCACTCCCACACCACCGTCCCCAAAACCTTGGGAACACAGAGCAAGGAAAGCACAAAGTACAGCAGAAGATGGGGACAATAAATACACACTGGATAATGAGACGAGAGGCAACAGGTGGGAGACATGATGCAGGAGAAAACTACAATAGTCACAGGAAGCAACAGTTAAACAGGAAAACATGGAGAACAAGGGTTAAATTACATAGAGGAGAAAAGACTGGACAGGGGAACATGAGATAGATAAATGCAGACAAGACTGAGACACTGATGGGAACAAATCAGGATTAACCAAATGGGGGAAGTAAAACTCAAAACTAAGTACACAAGACGATAACAAAGAGGAACTTGGGGTTAGTATCTTGCCCAAGGATATTTGGCATGCAGGCTGGGGAAGCCAAGGATCGAACCACCAACCTTCCAATCAGTAGCTGATCTGCTCTACCACCTGAGTCACACCCACCCATTACAAGTGGGTGAGACTGGTTCTGATATGGTGCTTTTCTACTCTGAGCATTCAAAGTGCTTTATACAAATGACTCATTCAAGGACTTTTCCTGTGCAGAAGAGTTTTCTATATTGGGGTTAGTATCTCTTATCCAACAACCAACCTTCCAGTTAGTTCATGGCCTGCTCTAACTCCTGAGCTACAGACAGAAGAGGAGTTTGTTAAGAATTTTATGACAACTGTCAAAGTTTTTTTCCTATTTATGAAATTAATCTTATTATATTTGAGTAGAACGTTCCTTATATTTCTCTGAAACCTTGCAGCTTTTGGTGGTTAAACTGCAAATATATAGAGAAGGTAACCCAGAGGAAGAATGCACAGAGACTTTCAGGTCAGCTATCAAGAATCATTTTGATGCATTTTGATGCAATGTTATGATATTTGATGTTGAAATTGATTAGAAATGACTAATTTCATTTCTACAGAATTATGCAGTGTGGGTGTCCAAGAAGATGAATCTATTCAGAATTTCATGTCAACTACCATATATGATTTAATACAGAATCTTCATACACCTACCTGAAACAATTTAAATGACATTATTCAGTTCCTTCGAAGTTTCTCCGTTTGAACAGAGTTGTTCTTTAATTTCTCGTGTATCAAGCAGCAGTTTGAGGTGAAACTATGGATGCATGAAAGAGCAGCTGATCCAAATGAAAACTGAATTTCAACTAGAAAGGATGATTTTCAGAAATATTTTACATTTTTTGAAGTTGTTTTAGATTTGAATGAATCATGAATGAAGAAGCATTACCAGAAAAATCAAGAAGAAAAGACAACTTGAGTGAAAAACAGATGACACTGGAGCCTTTTTTCTGTTAACTTCCTGAAAATCATGTGTGTTGTTATGTGTGTGATCAGCAAAAAGGGATAAGAAGCAGCACTACCGTAAAACGTAGCGTTGAAGCACAAGCTTGGCAGATAACGGGTGGCAGGCGTGGCTCACACTTGAAACTCTGAGCTGCGGGTCTTTATAATCACTCTGCGGAGCTCACAGAGACTGCAGGGAGGACAGAGCAGACTTTGTGAATTATTTTTTATCATAGATGTAATATAAATTCAACACAGGCCTTTGAGGAAGAGGATTGTGCTACAAACTTTTGTGTCTCTTCCAACAGAAAGCAGAGGAGTGGAGTTACTCATCCAGGTAATATCAGGGTTCTTATAGGGGTTTGTTCACAATAGTAACTTATGCAGCTATTTTTCAGTCTCACTGACCAAACTTTTCACAACATGCCACATTTTTAATAGTAAACTTGTGTTCAGAGCTTTTCCTGTCACACACTCATACATGTGTTTTGTCTGCAGCAGCTGTGTTGTTGTTGTTAGCTTGTATTATCTGTTTAATCTCTTCAACATGGTTTTAGCTTTCTTTGTAAAGTCAGCAGCTCTGTCACGTTTCTCTGACTTCTCTTCTGCTCCACACTCAGCTGACACTCAGTTTCATTTCCACATTCATGAAGTTGTTGAGCGAATCATAGGCTCCATGATTGGTCAGCAGACTGTGTCCAGTCAGACAGGTTGGATAAGAACAACACATTTATGCTTGATTACGCCCGTTTCCAATTCAGTTCCAGTCATTTCTGGCCCCAGGAAGTTGATGGGGGTGGGAGATGGGGAGGGGAGGGGGGGGGGGGGGGATGGGTTGTAAGTACAATGTAGATGAGTGGAGGCTTAATGTACTTGAACTTCCAGTCACAGTGAATCTGTGTGTGTCAGTGAATGCATCATGTGTGCTTGATGGCTCCATCTAGTGGACTGATAGTAGAAGTAGAGCAGCTGATGGCAGCTTCCTCTGCCTCACACTGCTGTCTGACTGCATTCAGCTGATATTTGGACAGCACACATGATGGAAAGGAGGATTCCAGTTGATGTGCACATGAATGATTTGTGTTTCCTCTGCAGGTGAAGGTAGAAAGTGTGTGTGAGCTGATGTGAATTGAGCAGCATGGATCAGTGTGAGGACAGAGAGGAGGGAGTCCCTCCCTCTAAAAGCACTCTGTGTGGGGAACATGAGAGCCAGACCAAAGCTCAGAGGTGAGATGACCATCTCTTACTGTCCGTGTCTCTTCTCCATGTCACAGCTCAGCACTCACATCACTGCTCCATCATTATTCACACTCATACCTCTGTGTGTGTTGTTTTAAAGCCCAGAGCTGTGGGGCGTACCAGGCTCAGCTGGACATAACCCTAAAACTAATCCAGAACCTGGACCTGAACCCAGCTGTGTTTCCTTAAAGAGCAACGAGTCGAAGGATTTTGCTGTAAACTTTAACAAAAGACTGTTATGTGACAAAGAGTAAGTACATTATTTTTATGAGTTTCAGATTGTTCATCATGTCTTTAATTTAATATTTCCAGTTTTTCCTTCCTATCTCATGAAGCTGTTACATTTATTGTTTTTCTTTTAGGATCAATAAGAGGCCAGAATCTCCTGGACCTGAACCCAGCTGTGTTTCCTTAAAGAGCAACGTGTCAAAGGATATTGAAATAAACTTTAAAGGCTGTTCTTCTGCTGCTGAGAGGTAATGTGTGTCTAGATGTTGTTGCTGAGCTCAGCTCTTTTTCACACACATTTCTATGTTGGTGTGTGAAGCGGTGTGTGTTGGAGTGTTTCCACAAACACAGCAGTCAGAGTGGAAAGAGTGGATGTTGTAGGAGGTGTTTGTGTAGTGAAGAGGCTGAGTGTCTGTAGGACTCCAGCTGCTCCAGCAGGTGTCTCCTTTGTGCTTTGCTTCAAACACAGTGTAGGGAGGAGCTTCCACTCAGGTGTTTCAGGTGTTGCTGGATGGAGGAGGACAAATAGTTTTTCCCTTCAGTGACGCTTCAGCAGCTCAATGTTCTGGGGAGATGTTTGTCTTCATGAAGGTTTATGGATTATTGTTCTTACTTTGGTTAAACTGAGCAATACATTTTCCATCTAACATTTAAAGTCAATTTCCAGGTGAAACAAAAGATCTGCAGCTGCAGCCTCTGTGATGTTTCACAGTCTGAAAGTAACAAGTTCAACCAGAGTTCAAACAAAGGCTTAATATACGTGTGTATTTGATATAATGCCAACAAGTACAAACAGGTGTTCTTACAGGTCTTAATCACAGAGCTCTGATAAGTCTGGTGACTTTTTTTTTTTTTTTGTCTGTCCCATTTGGTTCTTTAGCCGTCAGAATTGTTGTCTGAAGACCAACAAGGATACCAAATGGATTTATTTTGCCAAATGGATCATCATGGCATTGCCGCATTGGTCCATTTGATCAACTTTTGTTGTTATTATTTATTTTATTTTCAGTTGTTACAGATGGGACAGACATGATTGGGGGATAGGACAGGGAGAAAGAAAGAGAGGAAGGAAAAGAAAAACAGAAGGGAAAAGGGACAGTGAGAAAGGGCACTTACAAAGACAAAGAAAAAAAAATTCTCCTGGATCACCTGTTGAGAGAAAAAGAATAGAAAACAAGCAAAAAAACAAAGCAACATACTAAACACAACACCATCACGTTAATCTAGCTAAGTGTAAACAGCAATCAGACTATCTATCTATTTAAGTCTGGTGACTTTCACAGTCAGCAATTTTGCTGCCTTTTATTCAAAGTCTCCCACATTCATACAGAGCTTTTAACACCAAACTCCTTTACAGTCCTTCTCCTCTCACACACGATCACATGACTGATTTGTCTGCAGCAGCTGTGTTACTGCTAGTATTTTATTATGTGTGTAATCTCCTCATATTGTTCCTATGGTTTAGTTTGACTTCCTTCTGCAAACTCAGCTGCTCTGTTGCTGATACACGTCTCCATCAATATGATTGATCAGATGCTGCCAACACCATGTGTTTCATGTGAACGCTCAGCTGAAACCCTGGGTTGGCTTATCGAGTTAATAACAAGCTTCACGTGACTGTGAATGCTAAAGTGAATCCAGATAAAGGAAAGAGACCCTGCTAATGTTGGACTCACTTCTTAGTGTAGATCCCAGGAGGAAGTTCAACATAGCAGCCATTCTTTGTGCGAGCTCGACCAAACCTGAGACCACAGTGCAGGATAATGATTATCATCTGTCTCTGTCAAGGACATTTAAAATCCACAAATAACAAAAATAATTATATTTGATCATTAAAAATATGTTTTCAATTAAAAAAGCATGAGCACACTGGTGGATTACAGAAACATGAAAACTCGTTAACAGTAAAGTTAATTTAGGCGTAAACAAAGAGGCAAACATACTTAAGTAGAAAGACTGATGTTTGTGTTAAAATAGCCTCTTAAAGCTCAAATACTGATTCAACTTTCTCCAAAAGTTGACAGATGTACCCTTAGGCCCCCTCCTCGATTCAGAGATGGTCTTTCCCTCCTTGACTCCGCCCTCAAACCAGCGTTCCTCCCTGTCCAGGATGTTACATCCTCATCATTGAAAGAGTGTCCACTGGCCTGTAGGTGTAAATAGACTGCAGAGTCCTGGCCTGATGAGGTCGCTCTTCTGTGTTGTAGCCAGAGGTTGTTTGGTTTCCCCGATGTATAAATCCTGTCAATCCTCCTGCACTTAACAGCGTACACTATGTTACTCTGTTTGTGTCGGGGGACCCGATCCTTGGGGTGGACCAGTTTTTGGCGCAGCGTGTTTTGGGGTTTAAAAGCCACAGAGACCCGGTGTTTAGAAAAAATGTGTCTCAACTGCTCCGATACTCCTGACACATACAGGATCACTACAGGTTTTCACTTAGTCAGTGGTTGTCCTTCTCTCCTGGATCGGCTGGAGCTTTCTTTAGGAGCCTTTCCAGCTTTGACAAAAGTCCAGCTGGGATAACCACATTTACGCTACGTCCAGATGAACAGAATCAACTTTTGGAGATTTACTTTCCTGGATGATTGAGAATGCATCAAGATGTTCCTCCTAAAGTGTTATTCAGTGTTGTGACAGTCAGCTGCTTCAGCTGCTGCTGGGATGGGCTGTGGCAAAGAGAACAGAGAAAATCAAAATCAGAGTTTTTCTCTGAATTAAAAGCAAGGAAACAACAATATATTCTACATGGTGAAACTGATGGTTTATGGTGTTTGGGCCTGTTTTTCTGTATTTATGCAGATAAAGTGTAAACTCAGATGAATTATACCATCAAATGTTAAAGGAAAATATCAGGATGAGTGTCTGTGAGCTGAGAAGGACGTGAAGCGAGCAGTTTATCCCAGAGCTGAAGCTGCTCTGTGTGCAGAGATGAGCTCAGATTCCTGCTGTGATTGATCAACAGTCACAGAAATGTAGACTTGTAGTTATTACTGCAGGATGGTCACAGCAGATACTGATAAACATGGATTATGAGGATGGATGATCAAGTTTCTCACTCTCTCCTTTAAATCTCAGTTTTCTTCTTCTTCACAGTTTATCTGTTAATTTATTCATGAATAACACTGAAAGAGTTTCTGTTATATTTCCCCTTGAACATCACCTTATTAGGGCGGCATTAGGAAATAGCCCCCCTCCAAAGAATGAATAAATGAATGATGATAATAACAAAATGATTAAAAAGCAGAGCTCAGAGTGGTAGATGGTCAAACATGGATCCACGGGTGGTTCAACTGCATTTGGTGACGTGACTAAAGCAAATCTTTCAAATAATCCCACCATCAACGGGATGTTGTCTCCTTTACTACGGTTACTTTACTTGGTCACCTTGTGAATTTCTTTGAAATGAACCAAATTCTTTTATTTGTTGGTTGTTGCATATTTAAGCTCTACAGTCAGGAAAGGAGGAGATGAGGCCTCAACAATGTTGGGTTGTAGCTGTGGTTCAGGTTAGAGTGAGTGTCCATGGAATAAATGTAAGTCAGTGAACTGGAAACATGACTGTGTTCAAACTTTGTTTTCCTTTTTATAATGAGTCTAATCAAAGGTGCACAGAAGTATCTCCACTTTGACTTTTCTGTGTCACCATCAGAGCTTCTGCACAGTGTGGAGAAAGATCCAGAAGCAGAGCTGGACTGCAGACAGCCAGTCAGAGCAGCTGTGTACAAAGTAAGACTGAACATCTGTCTGCTGATGGACTCATTTCTGAAAACTGGACTTCTTGTGTTGTTCAGACATTGAAGAGTTTTCTTTCTCTTTAGTCTCATTGTTTTTCTTTCTTTCAGCAGATGTTGGTCTGCAGGAGGTTTTAGATGAACATAAGATCAGTCTGAGGAGGAGATGTGAACGTGTGACTGAAGGAAGTGATGGAACAGGAAGTAGAACCCTCCTCAACAGGATCTACACTGAGCTCTACATCACAGAGGGACAGAGTGAAGAGGTTCATACCCAACATGAGGTGAGGCAGCTGGAGACAGCTTCCAGGATGGACGCCCTCCATGACGCTCCAATCAGGGGCCAGGACATCTTTAAAGCCTTCCCTGACCAACAGAGACCCATCAGAGTGGTTCTGACCAACGGCGTGGCTGGTGTTGGAAAAACCTTCTCAGTGCAGAAGTTCACTCTGGACTGGGCAGAGGGCTTGGAGAACCAACATGTCAGTGTGGTGGTTCTGCTTTCATTCAGGGAGCTGAACCTGATCAGAGATGAGCAGTACAGTCTTCTGGAGCTGCTCCATGTTTTCCATCCAACATTACAGAAGGTCACAGCAGAGAAGCTGGCTGTCTCTCAGCTTTTGTTCATCTTTGACGGCCTGGATGAAAGCAGACTTTCATTGGATTTCACCAACAGGAAGCTGCTGTCTGATGTCACACAGAAGTCATCAGTCAGCCAGCTGCTGACAAACCTCATCCAGGGGAATCTGCTTCCCTCAGCTCTCGTCTGGATAACTTCCCGACCTGCAGCAGCCAATCAGATCCCTCCTTCATGTGTTGACAGGCTAACAGAAGTACGAGGCTTCACTGACGCCCAGAAGGAGGAGTACTTCAGGAGGAGATTCAGTGATGAAGAGCTGTCCAGCAGAATCATCTCCCACATGAAGACATCCAGGAGCCTCCACATCATGTGTAGTATCCCAGTCTTCTGCTGGATCACTGCTACAGTTCTGGAGCACATGTTGACTACAGAGCAGAGAGGAGAGCTGCCCAAGACCCTGACTGACATGTACTCACACTTCCTGCTGGTTCAGACAAAGAGGAAGAAGAACAAGTACCATGAGGGACATGAGACGAGTCCACAGGAGCTGACGGAGGCTGACAGGAAAGTTCTTCTGAAGCTGGGGAGGCTGGCGTTTGAACATCTGCAGAAAGGAAACATCATGTTCTACCAAGAAGACCTGGAGCAGTGTGGTCTGGATGTGACAGAGGCCTCGGTGTACTCAGGAGTTTGTACAGAGATCTTCAAAAGAGAGAGTGTGATCTTCCAGAAACCAGTCTACTGCTTTGTTCATCTGAGCATTCAGGAGTTTCTGGCTGCTGTCTACATGTTCCACTGTCACACCAACAGGAAGAGAAAGGTGCTGAAGATGTTTCTAAAATCAAAATCTTTAATCAAGATGATTTCCAGTGTTTTTGATAACAAAGATCTCCAATCACTTGATGTATTTCTGAGGAGAGCCATGAAGAAATCCCTCCAGAGTAAAAATGGCCACCTGGACCTGTTTGTTCGCTTCCTTCATGGCCTCTGTCTGGAGTCCAACCAGAGACTCTTAGTAGGTCTGCTGGGTCAGACAGAGATCAGTCCAGGAACCATCCAGAGAGTCATTAAGAACCTGAAGAAGATGAACAGATATGAAATCTCTCCTGACAGAAGCATCAACATCTTCCACTGTCTGATGGAGATGAACGACCTCTCATTATTTCAGGAGATCCAAGAGTTCCTGAAGTCAGAGAACAGATCACAGAAGAAACTCTCTGCGATCCAGTGCTCAGCTCTGGCCTTCATGCTGCAGATGTCAGAGGAGGTTCTGGATGAGTTGGACCTGCTGAAGTACAAAACATCAGTGCAGGGACGACTGAGGCTGATTCCAGCTGTGAGGAACTGCAGAAAGGCTCGGTGAGTCCAGATGTGATCATTAACATCATTGATCAGTGTAGGTTAGTAGTTTAAGTTTGAAAATAAAATCAGATTGTAAGCACAAAGTGTTTGTGTCCGTACGCTGCAACCTTCCACACCATCCTTTATTGTACAGACTCAGCAGCAGCTCCATGGATCCCAAATCCAAGAGTGGAGAACAGATTTGAAGTGTGTCACATCCATGCAGTCACAGCTGTTTCCACCATGTTTCCACTGATATTAATCCTGTTCAATGACACGTTTCATATCAGTGAATATGTTCTTTAGGACGTCCACTGACATGTTTAAGTGTCCTGCTGGAAATCACTCAAATCATCCATGAAATCCATGAAAATCCTTTTAGTGTTTCTAACTTCACCCTCTGTCCTCTCTCTCTCTCCATCCTCCTCACTGCTTCTTTCACTGATAATCACACAAACATCGTATTCAGCTACAAAATAACACAATAATATCATCTGATGATCATTATTATAAGAGCAGGATCCATATTTGATATCAGAGTAACACACTGCTTGGTTATGTGCAGTCATCATCAGTGACTGTGGGTCAAACAGAAGCTCTCTGATTGGTTGCTGACCTTGGTCACCTGTCCACTCTCACCTGTTTGTGTTTGCTCTCTCTTTGCTGTCTCCATCCTCTCTCTCCTTTCTCTCCCTCTCTGTCTTTGTACCGTCACTCAGGTCCAATGGAAACAGTGACAAACCAATTGATTGGTTTACAAACCAATCAAAGACAAACTGATCCATGTCAGGTTATAACAATATTCAAAGTGAATACAGGCTGCTGCTGGACACAGACAGGTAACATCATTTTGACTTGCTGTCACCTGGATCTGGACTCATAAACACTGAAGCCCTGAACAGGAATACAAATCATGTTCTGCCAACTAGCGACACACCAGCAGATAATGGCTCAGAAAGCTAAAATGAGCAAATCATTTCTGTGTTTAGTTCCCCTGAAATCAGATCTGATATCAGCAGCTCTGACTTCATTCATCATTATTGTCCAGTGATGAGATTTCTGCTCCGTTTGGTAACAGTCAGCAGGTTTTTCCTGCGTGTGGACGTGAACAGTCGTACCTGACAGCAGCAGGTAGCAAACAGAGATCATCTTTCCAGCTGGAACTCTTCACTGAGCTGAACTCATTCAAAATGTTCTGGAGTCAAAACAGGAAACAGTCCAAATGTGTGTCTTCACTCTGACTCTGGATCAGATCTCAGTGACAGACTGTGGACATTATGGAAGCCTAAATGTGGGAGTTAAATTATGGAATGGACTTAATGATGAACTGAAGATGTGTTTTTCTTTGTCATTCTTCAGGAGGATTTTAAAAATTTGTATTACACAAGGTTATAGAAATTTGGTTTGTTAAAAATTTTTTGTGATGGTTTGAAAAATTTTTTGATTTATCATTGTTTTCTTTTCAAACTGTTATACAACTTATTTATCAATGCTATTTATTTTCTTGGTTAAGGATTTGATTATTTCTATGGGGGTAAGGGATAGGATAAGTATAAGCCACAAGGCTTCAGCCTATTCCTTTTTCGGTTACTATTTGAGTACTTTTATGTAAAATTATAATTTGTTGTGTTGTTGTTGACTGAAATAAATTTCAATTCAATTCAATTCAAAATGTGACACCATCTTCCTCCTTCATCTGCAGATTAAAGCCAAACAAAGATTCTCATTAAAAGTCTGCAGGTCTGAGAGAGACTCAATCGTTGTGTCATGTCAAACACAGTAAGAGGAGCTGAAGCACAGATGTGAAGAGCAGATTCATCAGATTATGACCTCACTCTGTTTTGTCTTCATATACATTCAGTCTGTGTTTATAATGCAGATTTTCTGCTTTTATAATAACACATTTTATATTTTCTATCATCACAGACTGACTCACTGTCAACTCTCAGAGTCTCACTGTGAAGTTGTGGCCTCAGCTCTGAAGTCCAACCTCTCCCATCTGACAGAGCTGGACATGAGTTGGAACAACCTGCAGGATTCAGAGATGAAGCTTCTGTGTGCTGGACTGGAGAGTCCAAACTGTCGACTGGAGACTCTGAGGTGAGTTCACTGACTGCAGCTGTTGTAGTTTTTCTATATTTCAGGTCTTTGATTGATGTTTGAAACTTTCTTTAGTTCCTAAATGTTCAGGATGTGTCTGAAGACAAATGTGAAGAAGTTTGAGTGCTTTCAGAAATGTTGTGTCTTTCCAAACGACTGAACAACAGTTTTTCCTTTTGGCTCCAAACAGAAGTGACAGACTTGAGCAGGGTTCATTTAAAGGCTGACAGAAGTGGAGTGGTGACGGGGAGATGTTTGACAGGACAGTGTTTCAGCCTCCACAGGTTCATGTTGTGCTCCATCAGTCAGTGAAGATGAAGTCAGTGCTGATGAGGCTGTAGAGTGTGTGAGGGATGTGAATGAGGATGATGAAGATCTGATGATAGCAGATAAAAACAGGCTGCAGAGACTTTGAGCCATACAGGGCACACAGTGTGTGTACAGAACAGCTGAAATCATTCTGGAGGCCTCACTGGAATATGGAGGCATCACAGTACAGCTTCACTAAAGTCTCTGATATGAGATGAGAAATGAAGCAGCCAGAGCTTTTTCATGAGTGGAAATCCACTGTGACTGTGAGCTGCTGCTACAGCCTCCAGATTAGCCAGCAGCTCATCCTGCTCAACATTTTCTCACCAACTTTAATGGAAGTGTGATGTTTTCAGCTGGAGTGATGGTCAGGGTGGCCTCCTCTCCTCTTCTTCTCCTCTTCCTCTTTCATTTGTAAAGCCACTTCTGCTGCTTTCATTCATTTGAAGTCCTGTAGCTGAGTTTGGGAGAGACTAACAGCCTCGGCAGCAGAGGGGAGAAAGGCTGTAACACCACCACTTTACTCTGTTCTACCTGTCACATCATTTTATCAGGAAACAAATATGTTTTTACTATGTTTGTCTTGAAGATGGAAGAAGATCACATGGTGCTTTTTATTATTGTGTTGGTTTGTTTCCTGTCTCTTGGATGGAGCCCAGCTGTGCGTGGCCCCTGGGCCTGTGGTCAGAGTGTGTGCTGGATAATCCGGCCCAGGATGAGGCCAAACTGACATGGGATGAAATGTCTGTCACATAATTGAGCTTAGTGTAGTTTCATTTCTGCACAATTTAAAACCAACCAAAACTTTGTTCTGTCTTTTCTATGTTATACTGTAGACTTTCTTTGATACTGTGTCCAAAAGGAGCAGCTTTTACTTTGAAGGGGAGCCGTCTCTGTTTCCTCTTCAGTTTGCATGATGGAAGCAAATGAGTGTGTGATGTTCTTTCAGTGTTGCACTTTGTAGACGCTCCCTGAGCACTGGTCTCACAGCCAGCTGCACATAGAGACCAGTGTTGTTAGTCCAGGTCAGAAGATGACTTGTTGGAATGAAAATGAGCTTGTAGTTTGTCTGCTTTAATAATGTGACTGGAAAAAGGTGTTGGACTTCAAATATGTCCATTTCTTTCACACTTCACCTTTAAAAGTGAAGCCTTGTGGTTCCTGGAAGGAAAAACACGACTTTTTCAAGTCTTTGTCCTGTTTTTATGAGAAATGTACGACTTTAATGTGAAACATTCAGAGTTTTTTCTCTTGTTGTGTTTGTTTGAAGCTGCTTCCTGTTGGCTTCAGCTGTTTGGAGTTTCCCTTTTCTAAACTTCTACATTCTGAACCTTCTTCAGCTCTGAACAGATGATGAAACACTGAATGATTTCAAGCTCACACTTTGTCTAATAAACTTACATCTTTCATTCTTTATACAGATTGATGAGCTGTGGTTTGTCAGAGATCAGCTGTGATTATCTGGCAGCAGCACTGAAGTCCAACCCCTCCCATCTGAGAGAGCTGGAGCTGAGCTCCAACAAGCTGCAGGATTCAGGAGTGAAGCATCTGTGTGGTTTCCTGGAGAGTCCAGGATGTGGACTTGAAACTCTGAGGTCAGTCAGCATGTTTTAGTTGTGCTGAGGTGAATATGATGTGAAAGTTGTGCTGACACTAAACTGCAGACATCAGGCTGATATTATACTGATCCACACTGAGGATCTTCATGGTAAAGTCTGTTTTCTTCTTCTCTGGTTTAGTCCATTGACTGCAGCAGAACAATGTTCACATTTCAAACCTTCAAAGAAGAAGAAAAATCCTCCACTGGATAATTCACTGTGAAACTCTCCAACTCTTCATTCCACCTTAAAGTCTGTCTGACACTGAAATCCAAAGCAAAATGTGCGTTTGCTTTACAGACAGCAGTCCAACACAAACATACACACATCATCCAAAACACAGTCCAACATCCAAATCTCCTCCACTGCCAGCATGAATGATGGGAAAGAGAAGGAGGAACACTCTGACATTCAGGGTTAGAATGAGTTTCATGAAGCAGACTGTGAAGATCAAAGCTGCATTAGAAGCTTACATGAATGAATGAGTGGACAGAAGTGGACAGAGATCATCTGAAGCACTTCAAAGGCTTTAAATCAGCACATTTCTCTTTATTCTTTATCAACTCTGTTAGTTTCTCTCAGTTTTCTGTGGAATGAAGCTAACAGCAGGCTAATAAGATGCTGACCAATAGGTTTCTATTAAAGGTTGTAATTTGTATCTGAAAAAGTGCTTTGGCTCAGCAGGGATCAGCTTACAGGTAGAATACAGCTGCTGGATGGGATTAGCATGTCATAGCTATCTACCAAACTGCTAACTGGGGGATTTCAGGCCATCTATGGGTCATTTTTGCTAACTGTTTATTCAGCTTAGGCTCATAGGGCTGCAGCCTGTGCCCTAGCTGTCATAGGGCAAGAGGCGTGGTCCACCTGCACAGGTGAGCAGTCCATCACAGGGCCAACAGAGAGAGACAGAGAAGCACTCTCTCACATCCACACCTACAGCCAATTTAGAAGCACCAATGAACCTAAGCAGCATTTCATTGGACTGTGGGAGAACATCCAACCTCCACAGAAAGGCCAACAAGCTTCAACCTACAACCTTCTTGCTTTAAGGCACTAGTGCCAACCACTTTTCCCCATTTCAGCCCAAATCCTGCATCTTCCTGTTTCTGACTCCAGGCCAGCTCCACTAACACTTTCTCATCAGACACTGCCACCTAGTGGAGGAAGTCTTAGTTCCATTTGAAGCTTCAGATGACAGTTAGTTCCTTTACAAAGAGGTGGAGGTGGTGGGGCCACAGCACCATCATCACTGAGTGCCATAGGACACTTAACCTTTGTTTCCATATGCTGGGAACTTCCTGTTGTTCCGAGGAGGACTGGAAAATGTGTGAAAATCTCCCAGTCAGTTCCTCACAGCACACTTCAATCATTTCCCTCCCACAGCATCAGGACCAGGGCTTTTTCTCTCTTTGGTCCCACTAAGAGATTTCCACACAAACACCTCATCAGTGGGACTCTCAGAGCTACCAGCCCTTTGCTACAATCACAAACTCACTTGGTGTTCGCTCGCTTTGTGGTAGAGTATCACTTCCTGTTCCTGCTCAAACACAGTGGTGTTTCTGAGTAGCTTTTCTGCTTAGCAATTTAATTTAAATCTTTTGATACATCCCTTTTTCATAGTATAATCTTAACTTGCTTCATCTGAATCACCCTTTCTGTGTACTCACTACCTAATTTATAGCCAAAGTATTCACTCACTGTCTCTTTACTGTTTCGCTAGCTTAGCTTAGCTCGTAGCCGACTCGTTAGCACCATGGCTACTTCACCTGTCCCTCCTGCACTTTCCTGCTCATTGTGTCAGATGTTTAGTTACTCCTCGGCCTCCTTTAGCAGTAATGATACCTGTAACAAATGTAGCATATTTGCAGCTCTGGAGGCCAGGATTACTGAATTGGAGACTCGGCTTCGCACCCTTCATTCACCCGTAGCTAGCCAGGCCCCTGTAGCTGGTGCAGCCGAAGATAGCGTAGGCCCCGCTAGCTGTTTCCCGGCAGACCCCAAGCAGCTGGGGAAAGAGGGCGGCTGGGTGACGGTGAGGAGGAAGCATAGTCTTAAACTGAAGCCCCAGGTACACCACCAACCTGTTCATGTGTCTAACCGTTTTTCCCCACTCGGCGACACACCCGCCGGGGGTCAAACTCTGGTAATTGGTGATTCTGTTCTCAGACATGTGAAGCTAGAGACACCGGCAACCATAGTCAATTGTCTTCCAGGGGCCAGAGCAGGCGACATTGAAGGAAATTTAAAACTGCTGGCTAAGGATAAACGTAAATTCAGTAAGATCATAATTCACGTCGGCAGTAATGACACCCGGTTACGCCAATCGGAGGTCACTAAAATCAATATTGAATCGGTGTGTAACTTTGCCAAAACAATGTCGGACTCTGTAGTTTTCTCTGGTCCCCTCCCCAATCACACCAGGTGTGACATGTTTAGCCGCATGTTCTCCTTAAATTGCTGGCTGTCTGAGTGGTGTCCCAGAAACGATGTGGGCTTCATAGATAATTGGCAAACCTTCTGGAGGAAACCTGGTCTTGTTAGGAGAGACGGCATCCATCCCACTTTGGATGGAGCAGCTCTCATTTCTAGAAATATGGACCAATTTATTAAACCCCCCAAAATATGACTATCCAGAGTTGGGACCAGGAAGCAGAATTGCAGTCTTACACGCCTCTCTGCAGCTTCTCTCCTCCTGCTATCCCCCCAAAAACCTATCTCCATAGAGACTGTGTCAGCTCCCAAACAGACAAAAAACAAACCAAAACCCAGCAATAAACAACTTAAACATAAAAAATCACAAAGAAAGAACAATACAGTATCCACATCTGAACCAAAGAGTAAAACAGTGAAATGTGGATTATTAAATATTAGGTCTCTCTCCTCCAAGTCTCTGTTAGTACATGACTTAATAATTGATCAACAAATCGATTTACTCTGCCTTACAGAAACCTGGTTGCAGCAGGATGAGTATGTTAGTTTAAATGAATCAACACCCCCGAGTCATTCTAACTACCAGAAATCCCGAAGCACAGGCCGAGGGGGCGGTGTGGCAGCAATTTTTCACACCAGCCTATTAATTAACGAAAGACCAAGACAGACTTTTAATTCATTTGAAAGCCTGATGCTTAGCCTCGTCCACCCCAGCTGTAAAACTCAGAAACCAGTCTTACTTGTTATCATCTATCGTCCACCTGGGCCTTACACAGAGTTTCTCTCTGATTTCTCAGACTTTTTATCTGATTTAGTGCTCAGCTCAGATAAAATAATTATTGTGGGTGATTTTAACATCCATGTAGATGCTAAAAATGACAGCCTCAACATCGCATTTAATCTGTTATTAGACTCAATTGGCTTCTCTCAAAATGTAAAAGAACCCACCCACCACTTTAATCACACTCTAGATCTTGTTTTAACATATGGCATAGAAACTGAACATTTAACAGTGTTTCCTGAAAACCCTCTGCTGTCTGATCATTTCCTGATAACATTCACATTTACAATAATTGATTACACAGCAGTGGAGAGTAGACTTTATCAAAGTAGATGTCTTTCTGAAAGTGCTGTAACTAAGTTTAAGAATATAATCCACCCACTGTTATCATCTTCAATGCCCTGTACCAACATAGAGCAGAGCAGCTATCTGAACGCTACTCCAACAGAGGTCGATTATCTTGTTAATAATTTTACCTCCTCACTACGTACGACTCTGGATACTGTAGCTCCTGTGAAAACTAAGGCCTCAAATCCGAAGTACCTGACTCCGTGGTATAATTCTCAAACACGTAGCCTAAAGCAGATAACTCGTAAGCTGGAGAGGAAATGGCGTGTCACAAATTTAGAGGATCATCATTTAGCCTGGAGAAATAGTTTGCTACTTTATAAGAAAGCCCTCCGCAAAGCCAGAACATCTTACTATTCGTCACTGATTGAAGAAAATAAGAACAACCCCAGGTTTCTCTTCAGCACTGTAGCCAGGCTGACAAAAAGTCAGAGCTCTACTGAGCCAACAATCCCTTTAACGTTAACTAGTAATGACTTCATGAACTTCTTCACAAATAAAATTTTTATCATTAGAGAAAAAATTACCAATAATCATCCCACAGATGTAATCTTATCTACAGCTACTTTTAGTACCATCGATGTTAAGTTAGACTCTTTTTCTCCAATTGATCTTTCTGAGTTAACTTCAATAATTAATTCCTCCAAACCATCAACATGTCTTTTAGACCCCATTCCTACAAAACTGCTCAAAGAAGTCCTGCCATTAATTAATTCTTCGATCTTAAATATGATCAACCTATCTCTAATAATCGGCTATGTACCACAGGCCTTCAAGGTGGCTGTAGTTAAACCTTTACTTAAAAAGCCATCTCTAGACCCAGCTGTCTTAGCTAATTATAGGCCAATCTCCAACCTTCCTTTCATATCAAAAATCCTTGAAAGAGTAGTTGTCAAACAGCTAACAGATCATCTGCAGAGGAATGGCTTATTTGAAGCGTTTCAGTCAGGTTTCAGAGCTCATCACAGCACAGAAACAGCTTTAGTGAAGGTTACAAATGATCTTCTTATGGCCTCTGACAGTGGACTCATCTCTGTGCTTGTCCTGCTAGACCTCAGTGCTGCGTTCGATACTGTTGACCATAATATCCTATTAGAGCGATTAGAACATGCTGTAGGTATTACAGGTACTGCACTGCAGTGGTTTGTATCATATCTATCTAATAGACTCCAATTTGTTCAAGTAAATGGAGAGTCCTCTTCACACACTAAGGTCAATTATGGTGTTCCACAGGGTTCAGTGCTAGGACCAATTCTATTTACATTATACATGCTTCCCTTAGGCAGCATCATTAGAAGACATAGCATAAATTTTCACTGCTATGCAGATGACACGCAGCTCTATCTATCCATGAAGCCAGATAACACACACCAATTAGTTAAACTGCAGGAATGTCTTAAAGACATAAAGACCTGGATGGCCGCTAACTTTCTGCTTCTTAATTCAGATCAAACTGAGGTTATTGTACTCGGCCCTGAAAATCTTAGAAATATGGTATCTAAGCAGATTCTTACTCTGGATGGCATTACCTTGGCCTCCAGTAATGCTGTGAGGAACCTTGGAGTCATTTTTGACCAGGACATGTCCTTCAATGCACATATTAAACAAATATGTAAGACTGCTTTCTTCCATTTGTGCAACATCTCTAAAATTAGAAATGTCCTGTCTCAGAGTGATGCTGAAAAACTAGTTCATGCATTTATTACTTCCAGGCTGGACTACTGTAATTCACTATTATCAGGATGTCCTAAAAACTCGCTGAAAAGCCTTCAGCTGATCCAAAATGCTGCAGCAAGGGTACTGACAGGGACTAGAAAGAGAGAGCATATTTCTCCTGTTTTGGCTTCCCTTCATTGGCTTCCTGTTAAATCCAGAATTGAATTCAAAATCCTGCTCCTCACATACAAGGTCTTAAATAATCAGGCCCCATCTTATCTTAATGACCTTGTAGTACCATATCACCCTATTAGAGCACTTCGCTCTCGCTCTGCAGGCTTACTTGTTGTTCCTAGAGTATTTAAAAGTAGAATGGGAGGCAGAGCCTTCAGTTTTCAGGCCCCTCTTCTGTGGAACCAGCTTCCAGTTTGGATTCGGGAGACAGACACTATCTCTACTTTCAAGATTAGGCTTAAAACTTTCCTTTTTGCTAAAGCATATAGTTAGGGCTGGACCAGGTGACCCTGAATCCTCCCTTAGTTATGCTGCAATAGACGTAGGCTGCCGGGGATTCCCATGATGCATTGAGTTTTTCCCTTCCAGTCACCTTTCTCACTCACTATGTGTTAATAGACCTCTCTGCATCGAATCATATCTGTTATTAATCTCTGTCTCTCTTCCACAGCATGTCTTTATCCTGTTTTTCTTCTTTCACCCCAACCGGTCGCAGCAGATGGCCGCCCCTCCCTGAGCCTGGTTCTGCCGGAGGTTTCTTCCTGTTAAAAGGGAGTTTTTCCTTCCCACTGTCGCCAAAGTGCTTGCTCATAGGGGGTCATATGATTGTTGGGTTTTTCTCTGTATTTATTATTGTGCTATCTACTGTACAATATAAAGCGCCTTGAGGCGACTTTTGTTGTGATTTGGCGCTATATAAATAAAATTGAAATTGAATTGAAAAGCTCTTCATTGAAATCAATGATATCAAAGCTGGAATCAAATGAGTCCAAGTCTTCTGCTGATTCAGCATCACATTCATCTTTGCTCCTTGTTCTGCATCCCCACCATGGACTTCATTCCTTTCCAAGCCAGCCTTGAGTGTCCTTTATTCAGCTCATCCTCTGCTTTACTTTTACACCTGATTTTAGCTGCTTTATCTCTCTTTCAACAAGTTTCTGTGCCTCAATCTTTTTCTTCTCTCCCTCATAACAAGACAGCTTCTTCTGCCTGAGAACATGTTGGAGTGATTTACTAATCCAGGGCTGCTTATTGGGGAAAATACTTCCTGTTTTCAAAGTAATCCCCATTTTTCCCAGAAAGAAATGTCAGTAGAAATCGATGATCTAAGTGAGAACATGAGCCTTTAAAAAGTCCCAGTGGGTGCAGTCAAAGCAGTCCCTCAGTCCCAGTATAGAGTCTTTGGTCCAGACTGGAACAACTGTGTGCCCAGTTTGAGCTCTCTTCAGTCCTGTGACCTGACAGACCCAGAGGGGCCATCACATCACATGTAGAAGCTCCCCTAATGGAGCCACAACACATGTCCAATACTTAGTCTGTCTTGTTGGACCAACTGGAAGAAATGATTCAAGGACTTAGTCACAGAACAGAGATTCAAATCTCCAAAATCCAACTGGCTGCATCAGGACATATAGTCTGAAACTCTGCACAGTTTCCTGTTTGAAGCTGCTTCCTGTTGGCTTCAGCTGTTTGGAGTTTCCATTTTCTAAACTTCTACATTCTGAACCTTCTTCAGCTCTGAACAGATGATGAAACACTGAATGATTTCAAGCTCACACTTTGTCTAATAAACTTACATCTTTCATTCTTTATACAGATTGATGGACTGTGGTTTGTCAGAGATCAGCTGTGATTATCTGGCAGCAGCACTGAAGTCCAACCCCTCCCATCTGAGAGAGCTGGAGCTGAGTAACAACAACAAGCTGCAGGATTCAGGAGTGAAGCATCTGTGTGGTTTCCTGGAGAGTCCAGGATGTGGACTTGAAACTCTGAGGTCAGTCAGCATGTTTTAGTTGTGCTGAGATGGATATGATGTGAAAGTTGTGCTGACACTAAACTGCAGACATCAGGCTGATATTATACTGATCCACACTGAGGATCTTCATGGTAAAGTCTGTTTTCTTCTTCTCTGGTTTAGTCCATTGACTGCAGCAGAACAATGTTCACATTTCAAACCTTCAAAGAAGAAGAAAAATCCTCCACTGGATAATTCACTGTGAAACTCTCCAACTCTTCATTCCACCTTAAAGTCTGTCTGACACTGAAATCCAAAGCAAAATGTGCGTTTGCTTTACAGACAGCAGTCCAACACAAACATACACACATCATCCAAAACACAGTCCAACATCCAAATCTCCTCCACTGCCAGCATGAATGATGGGAAAGAGAAGGAGGAACACTCTGACATTCAGGGTTAGAATGAGTTTCATGAAGCAGACTGTGAAGATCAAAGCTGCATTAGAAGCTTACATGAATGAATGAGTGGACAGAAGTGGACACAGATCATCTGAAGCACTTCAAAGGCTTTAAATCAGCACATTTCTCTTTATTCTTTATCAACTCTGTTAGTTTCTCTCAGTTTTCTGTGGATTGAAGCTAACAGCAGGCTAATAAGATGCTGACCAATAGCTTTCTATTAAAGGTTGTAATTTGTATATGAAAAAGTGCTTTGGCTCAGCAGGGATCAGCTTACAGGTAGAATACAGCTGCTGGATGGGATTAGCATGTCATAGCTATCTACCAAACTGCTAACTGGGGAATTTCAGGCCATCTATGAATCATTTTTGCTAACTGTTTATTCAGCTTAGGCTCACAGGGCTGCAGCCTGTGCCCTAGCTGTCATAGGGCAAGAGGCGTGGTCCACCTGCACAGGTGAGCAGTCTATCACAGGGCCAACAGAGAGAGACAGAGAAGCACTCTCTCACATCCACACCTACAGCCAATTTAGAAGCACCAATGAACCTAAGCAGCATTTCATTGGACTGTGGGAGAACATCCAACCTCCACAGAAACTTACATCTTTCATTCTTTATACAGATTGAGGGGCTGTGGTTTGTCAGAGATCAGCTGTGATTATCTGGCAGCAGCACTGAAGTCCAACCCCTCCCATCTGAGAGAGCTGGAGCTGTATGGAAACAACCTGAAGTATCCAGATGTGAAGCAGCTGTCTGATCTTCAGCAGAGTCCAGACTACAGACTGGAGACTCTGGAGTAAGTAGAGTGATGGAGTGAGTGGGTGGTGCTGTCAGCAGTATTGTACTAAACACAGTCAGTATGAAACAAAGATCCAGTGTTTCCTGTAAAGCTGCAGCTTCTCAGTGAAGCTGTGAGAGGAGAATGGTGACAGGCTTCAGGATTGGACACAAACACTTCCTGTTTCTGACCTTTATGGTCACCATAGTAACGGCTGACACGTTCTGATCAAACACTGTCAACAGCCAATCAGCTCTCTGAACAAAGCAGCACGCAGACCAATGACTGCATTCATTTCCAAGTTTAAAGCAGTGAAGAACACAGTCTGTAGGTGAGGAAGACTTTAGTGAGAGCAGATGTTTGGATGGAATTCCTCCAGTTAACAGCTGGAACCGTCCATCTGGATTGTTGGGCTTGTTGTTGGGGTTCCTACAGAGCTCAGAGTGGACACACCAAGGTTCTTCTAATGAATGAAAGTCCAAACTCAAACTAGGAGGGAAAAACATCTTCATCAACTTCAATAAAAATCCAAAGATTAGAAAAAGTGAAGCAACAATGAGTCCTAGTACAGTCCCAGCACTGAAGTCCCTGCTGCTCTTTATACTGGATGTGCTGCATCACTGACTGACAGCTGATGAAGAGTCTCTGGAAACACTCGTTTATCTCCTCTGCTCTTCCTTCTTCTCTCTGCAGATGGTGATGATGGTAAACAGGACGGTGTGTGTGCTGAGAGAGGAGCAGCTGTGTCCTGATGATCCAGAGAGGTTGAAGCAGCAGCAGCTTGTGTGTAGAGACGCTCTGACTGGGCCATGTTACTGGGAGGTGGAGAGGAGAGCTTCATCCAGCAGTGACTGACAGAGGAATGAAGTGCAGATGACTGTCAGTGCTGCAGAGTGAACTGCTCTGAGAACAGCTCCACTGTCAGACACAATGTAGAGTCCAGCATCATCCCTGTGTGTCCCTCTGGATCTGACAGAGGATCATCAGTGTATCTGGACTGCTCTGCTGCTGCTCTGTCCTTCTACAGTCTCTGCACAGTCTCTGTCTGACTCTGGCTTCAGACCCTCCTGGATCAAACTCACCTGGAAAGACTTTCAAACATCACTCAATAGATTTGAATACAGAATAGATTTGATATATACTGTAGATGTACTGTAGAGTTGCAGTTTGTCACTTGTAAATACAGTCTGTGAGCAGCTATGAGCTGAAAGATCTTTCTAGAAACAAAATGTTTTCACTCTTCTGTTGCTTTTTCATATATTTCCACAACATTAATATTGATCCCACCTGTCTCACCTGTTTCATGCTTTTATACATAAGAACAGGACACGTGTGATCTGAGCGCTGCTGTGGTTGCTGTGCTGCACGTCTTCATTTAGATAACAGAGACATCTAGTGGTTCAGAGGGAGAACTGCAGGAGGTGGAGCTGTGTTTTAGCATGGAAAACTTTTTATCTTTTAGGCGCAGATACAAATATGACAAGTATCAGTGTGAGATACAAAAGGTCACATCAGTCAGCAGAGGGAACAGTGATCACACAGCAATGTAAGAATAGAAACATAACAGTGAATCTGGACATGTGTACAGATGGAAGCAAACAAACAGGATGTAACACTACATTAAAGCCACAAATGGGAAGAAAACAAAGCCAAAGGAAAATATATTTGATCTCAGGAATCCAAATCAGATGCTTTAGAGCAGGGGTCGGCAACCCTGGGCACGCGTGTCACAGCTGGCACGTGAAGGGTTAACTGATGGCACGACCATAGCTGGACTGGTGTGAGATTATTATATTGTCTTATGCCATGTTATATCCCTGATTAATGATTGTGAAATTATTATGTAGTTTTAGTTTGCTTTATTCTCCTGAATTAGAAGAAGGTGATAACTATTACATTTATTAAACTGATTTGTATTAGATTAGACTGCTGATTTATTGTGAATGAATGATAATGTTTTATGATGCATTATACTGCTGAGTTATAAGAAATACCGTTTTCAGAGAGTCATGGCCTTATTTGTCTGATTAGAAGAGAACAGAACATACCAGAGAGGTTTTCTGCCCCATCTCATCAGGAGGAGATAAAACAAGGAGCCGAGGTCATTTTAAGCCAAATTTAAAAAGGTAAGCACAGCCTGTTGTATTATAAATACCAAATGTGCATATTGGGCTTTCCAAATTAATCTGTTCACTGAGTTACACGTATTTTCACATTAAATTTGTCGGTGTCTGGTTTTCAGCACAAGATACTAACATCATAAGTTGAGGCTGAATTTGTCTATGACTGGCTTCTGTTGCAAGAAACGGGGAAAACTTCTAAGACGCGGCCAAAGTTAAGCATATGAAATAGAGGTGAAATAGAGGCTGGCTTGTGGTGCGCTTGCATTTCAAAGGTGAGCTCAGAGGTTTCTGTGAGTGTTTCTGCGTGTGAGACGTGCTTTTTGTGTGTTTCAGTGTGTGAAATATGAACATGGTGACAGTGACGGTTAATGTGTGAATAGGAGGACATTAGTGCGAAGAAAATGCTTTAAGATCAAAGGTTGACGTCTAGTGTACCTGTGGAAATTAAAGGTTCAGATTTTTCATTTTTATGTTTGTTTGTTTGTTTTTGTTATGGTATAAACAATGAAAAGTGGTGGATTAGCCAATTGGTCATGATCAACTCTGGGCTGGACCAATTACAATACATCCGTATTGAGGGGGAAAGGAACGCGATGCGTCCCGGACTTCAGCGAGAATGAAAAAGACACAAAGCTGGAGTTATTCTGTCTTTACGCTGCAGCTGCCTCTTCTTCTCTCATTCTCTCCCCTCCCTCTCCTGTTGCTACTTCAATCATGAAACTGATCAATGATCAGCTGATCGTCTCTCGTTTGTTTATCGCCCACTTTGCGCCAGAAAGAGGAAACCAGCGGTCGCACTTAACGACAGCAGCACGTTTAAGCTTGATCAGCTGTTGTTAGAACTTATTTAATATTAATTTCTAGTATCAGCTGTTTGCTGGAGTGTACATCACTGTCACAACAGCGTTTGTTTTAGTTCGAAGGCTTTATGGTTTTTCCGATAATATCTGGTGATTTTTTTTGTCAGTTCAGCCTTACGTTTAACCCGAGTGACCACCCGGTCAGCTGGTGGGTAACAGGCATCTCCGAGAACGTTAGAGCACTTTTGCAAATATGTGATGTCTTCATGAATCGAGCAGGTATTTGAAGTTTACACAGCAACATTCTGGCATGAAAATATCTTAAAAGTTTATTTTGTGACCCAGAAAAAGTAATATTTCAAACTCTGCTTGTTTAGGAAACACGCCCACGTTAACCTGTGCTGGTCAGGTTAACGCGGGCATCTGTATGGTGAACATAACGTCATCGCAGCCAGTGTGCCTTGCTACGTTAGCGCAGAGCTGCTTGTGTTTACCCTCAGTGTGACTTTTCTGATTTCAAATTAAAAAACGGGATTTGTATAAGTTATAAAAATTATGTATGATACCACACTAATCATACAGCACGAGTGACATCAGACAGATGTGAGACCACAGAGCTTCCTTATTGAAATTACGCATAAGCTTCATTTTCTTGTCACTGTGTGCTCTGAGATATTTATAGTCCTTCACTATTTTCACATCGACCCCCTGCATTGAAACTGGGGTCACTGGTTTCCTGGTTCTCCTAAAGTCCACAATCATTTCCTCGATCTTTGTCACATTGATCTCCAGATGATTCTGTTCACACCTCATGACAAAGGAGTCCACCACAGCCCGGTACTCCGTCTCATCACCCTCACTGATGCATCAAACCAACAAGAGTCATCAGAAAACTTCTGAAGATAGCAGGTCTCTGTGCAGTCTCCGTATTCCCTCTGACTCTGCAGTACCGCTGTTAGCTCCTTTGTTTTGTTTGCTAGCAACCTAACGTTCCTCATTACAATAGACGGGAAGCAATACAGCCTCATACTTCTATTTTGTAGAAGTGTTTATCAAATAAAAAGGCTGGTGAGTCTCGATCAATAAAGCAGCATTGACATGCAACAACATACTGTTCCTACTCATGATGTCCGAAGTAATTAAGTTGGTGCCATAAATGAAGAAGAGGAAACTCGGGATCAGTGATTGAGATTTAGCTTGTATATAATACTTTATTATGGGGCCAGTAAATTGCTGCAAATTAAGAGTATGTCAATCAAAAATAAAACAGAATATGATTTGCTATGGAAAGAAAGGGAAGCAAGGAAGGAATTACTAAAAACAAATCCTCATTTAAAAAAATATTCCAAATAAAATTCTTTGATTATGTGGAGCCATTTCTGACTGACTTGGCTGAGTCAACCGACAATAAACATCCTAGAGAGGGTGGTTTTAAGAAGCAAGAGTTGGATATCATTAGTGGATATTAAATGATGATACAGAAGTTCCTAATCCCAAAATAGATAAAGATTACATGATTGATGTGTTTAAAGTATTGCTGTCAAAAATAACGCGTTAACGCAAATTAATCCACCATCACGGTTAACGCGATTAAAAAATTTTAACGCAATTAAGGAATTCGGAGTGCAGAATGACTCAAAATCCCTGAGATGTTTCTGTCAACGCATTTCGGGCAGTTTGTCCAAGTAGAGTTACCTTCGCACATGACGGGCAGCTGAACCAATCAACTCAATCTGGAAAATGATAAACTCACACTGGCCCTATCAATGGGAAATTTGAGTATTAAAAAAATAATTACTTTTCTCCCTTCAAAAACAGGGTTGCACATTTTAAGGGGCTGAAACTCCTCGACCCTCGACCCGGCCTAGGGGTAACCAGGACCCAACATGCAGGAGCGATCCCCACTCCCATGACTCCCATGACAGGCCAGCAACACACTAACTAAAGGGGCTAATCAGCAGTTTATATTCTTCAGATATGAACAATGTCAAAATAACAAACAAAAAGGTTTTGGATTTTTTCTAATCTTCTGTTTCAGAAAGTAAAAGCAAACAAGACAATTCTCTAAACTAAGCTCCTACCAAAAAAAAGAAAAAGGGCTTCTCACTCCTAATGAACTGCTGCAGTGCTCAATGTACACACATGAATAAGAATTTACAAAAATGCTGTTAGCCCAACACAAAGATATCTTAATTACAAACAGCGCACACTGTACGAAAAGACTTTCTCACACAGATGCTCAGAACTACAAACAACTAGCTGGCTCTTTGTTGGGTGTAGAGGAGACAAGGGAGGGCGCTGTCAGCTGGAGGTTAAGAGGCTGCTGTCCATTCAATCATCCAATCCGGACTTCAAGAGCTTGTTTGGATCAGCCAATAAGCTCTCTAGCCTGTTTCACCAGCCACAGACACACCCACACGCCCAGCCTGGAGGGAGGAGATTCAAAAACCACACGTACACCAATGGGAGGAGCCACACATCAAAACAGCCAGCATGTGATCACAAACCACGACATTTCATTGAATCATAACACCTTCATCCAATTTGAATGTATGTATTGTAATGTACTGATACCCTCGAATGAAACCTGAGAGTCTACAGATGTTGTCTGTTATTTAACTATAATTGGAATTTGTTTCAGTAAACAGTTTAAAAACAACAACAACTTGTGTGAGTGTCCAAATACATATGGACCTAACTGTAAAAACAATATCTAAAGGAGTGATGGATAGTTTTAAAAATACAGTAAAGAAGTAAGAGAGAGAAGCAAAGAGTTAGAGTTAAGGTAGCGTTAAACTGATAATAAATGCATTATAGACAGTATAACTAGAGTGACGTGGTAAAAGGACAGGATATGCTAGTGCGTTATTTAGATAAAGAAAAACTCTGGTTTAAAAACTATCAGCAACACAGGGGCACCACAAGGAACCGCCCTTTCCTATTCACTTTCTACACCACAGACTTCAGCCACTGCACAGAGTCCTGCCATTTTCAGAAGTTTCCTGCTGACTCTGTGATGGTTAGTTGCATCGGTCAGGGTAAAGAGATGGAGTCATATAATGTGGTGCACACAGAATCATCTGCAGCTCAGTGTGACAGACACCAAGGAAATGATTGTGGATCTTAAGAGGACCAGGAAACCTGTGACACCTGTTTTAATTCAGGGGGTCAAAGTGGACACAGTGAAGGATAATAAATACCTCCGAGTACACACTGACAATAAACTGGACTGGGTTAAAAAAAAAATACTACTTCACACTACAGGAAGGGTCAGAGCTGTCTCTATTTCCTGAGGCAGCTGTAATGTTTTAACATCTGTCAGACAATGCTCAGGATTTTCTATGCATTTGTTGCAGCCAGTGCCATCCTCTATGGTGTTGCATGCTGTAGTTGAGGGTTGGGATGCCAACAGACTCAATAAACTGATCTGCAAGGCCAGTAACATTTTGGGGGTGGAGCTGCACTCTCTAAAGGTGGTGTACGAGAGGTTTAAGGTTTATTTATTTATATAGCACATTTTAAAACAACAGGGTTGATCAAAGTGCTTAACAATCAGCAAAAATCAGCGTGACATTAAAAGGCAATGCACAGGAAAAAGGTTAACAAACAAACACAGCAACAAAAATCAAAGGTGACAGACATGAAACAGGCCTGAGGATGATTAAACTAATTTGATTCAAAAGCCAAAGTAAAAAAGTGAGTTTTAAGACGCGATTTAAAGGAATGAATAGACTCAGAACTACGGGAGGTTATATATAAGTGTAGGTGCTGCAATTACAAAAGCCCGATCACCTCTGGACTTCAGCCGCGATCTAGGTTGTTCTAAGAGCATCTGGCAAGATGAACTTAGTGCTCTCCTGGGGTTGTACAAGCGGAGGAGTTCAGTCAGATAACTGGGTGCCAAATTGTTTAAAATTTTAAAAGTAAGCAAGAGAATTTTTGAGTCTATACAGTATTTGACAGGGAGTCAGTGTAAATTAGCTAGAACTGGGGTGATGTGATCATACTTTCTAGTACCTGTTAGAAGGCGTGCAGCAGCAATTTGAACTAACTGCAGACGGTAAAGGGAAGAGTGCTGGAGGCCCAAGTAGAGAGAGTTACAGTTACGAGAGGTGGATGTTGTCCAAGACGAGAACAATGCTAGATGATTCCTCCCACCCACTCCATGACATGCTGGCCAGTCACAGAGGCATGTTCAGTGAGGTACTGAGATTACCCAAATGCAATGCAGTAGCTGCACACCCTTAATATCATCTACGTTCAAAAAAGAGTTCAAACTAAAAGCACAAAAAACTAGGAAACCAAACTTCAACTAATCTTAAGGGAACACAAACTGTAAGTGAGGACAAAACAACACAGGATGATGCAACAAAGACTCAACGGAGTCTCGTAGAATAAATGCACACTAGGAAAGTTCCTCCCCAAACACCCGGGAACACAGCTGAATGGAATCAGAATAACAAGACAAGGGGAAGCAAAACTAAACACAACAAACACGAGACGAGGGACCGTCTAAACAAAACGAGTAGTAACAAACACTGAGACCTGGACTAGGACATGTGACACAGTGACAGGAGATAAACAAACGTGAACACATGACTGACTGAGAAGACAGAAAAGTAAACAAACACAGAAATGAGACTGAACCAGAAACAGAAACACAAGGAAAGCAGGAAAAAACAGAGATTGATAAACCTGACTGAAAACAAAAAGATACTACACGAGTACGAAAGTATGAAATCAGAAAACATAGTTTGTTTACTCTGATCTGAAACAGTTGATGAGTTTGAAATGAGAGAAAAAGCCAAGTGAACTACAAGTGAACCAAAATGGATCACTACAAACCATGAGACAATGTTCAGTCCACCCATCGTCCAAATGTGTCTGCAGTGGGAGCAATAAGAACAAATACAGGATGAAGGTGCTGCGTTCTGGACTATTGGAGAACACAGTGAATTCACCGCTAGTTGCTAGCCCATGCAGACCTTTGCACATCTAGAGCATATTCCTAGACTGAGATTGCAAACCACACGTTGCTACAGGTGGGCAAACAAAAATGATCAAAAATACAAGCTAAAGAAAACTGAAAACATCCCCCAAAACACAAAACAGGGACTGTGACAGAGTGGGAACGTAGATCAGCAGTTTCTGAAACACTCAGACAAACAACCATGCCACTCACCTTTCTACCTGACGCTCTGTTTGAACTTCAATAGGCTGTCTTGACCATGTCTACAAGCCTATATGAATTACTAACCTGAGATTGGCTTCTCACATCACATGATGTCAGACGGGCTCGTGTAAGTACATTGTTGTACTGGGATTTTCCTAAACAACCATCCCCAGGGTTTACAAGGAAAGGCCTGAAATGGCAAAATATCCAGTGAGTAGCAGTTTCCTGGTTGAAAATGTGTTGATGTTTGAGGAGAATGGCCAGACTACTTTGAGCTGATAGAAAGCCAACAGTAACTCATCATAAGCATCATGCAGAAATTTCTACCAGCAGAGAGAGTGAGGATAGGGAAACCACATCACGTTGCTAAAGGACACCCCAGAGTTACTCCTCCTGTAACAGTAACAAAAACCAAAGGCTCAAATGCCTTCTTGCTGACTGATGGAAAGATTTGGAATGCCACTCATCTAGCTCGCTGTCGCCCCGTGACTGAAAAGATCTCTAACACTGTTAGGCTGCACCACACTCACAATGGCTCCGCTGCCAGAAGACTGCCACATGTCAAGTACAAGCCTTCTGGTACAAAGACTGCATTGTGCCATAATAGTTGTGCTTGTTAAAAGAAAATTGGAGAAATGCTTTCACTTATTGTACTTTAGTTTAACAGCACTGATTTACTGCCACCAGTGCACTAAGAACTACATGAAAAGATTAATAGGAATAAGTGGAATAATAATTTTTTTCACTAATCATGGCAGCACAGGAACTAGCTCTAAGCACAAGCTCCACAGAGGCTGAGCTCTGCCACAATAGGCAAGACCCCAGCCTGACCCCAGGTGCAAGATGGTAGCAGGGATACATATATGTGTGTGTCATGGCTGTGTGGCTGCATAGCAAAGTTGGATCCACAAAGAGAGTACCTGAAAGATTAACAGTCTTTATTGTGCTTGAACTGCAGGAAGAGAATAAGGGTGAACACAGGGGACGTCTCAGGGATGTTCCAGGTCTGGGTGGAAAAAAGGGTTCCATTAGAGAAGGAGAACAGAGTTAGATGGTGTTGGAGAGGCAGATGTTGTCCAGATCAGGACACTGGTGGACAATACCTTCCACCCGCTCCATGAGGTGCTGGCCAGTCACAGGAGCAGGTTCAGTGAGAGACAGAGATTGTCGTGGTACCTGGGTGGTTGATCCAGTGATTTGGTTTTGGACTTTTTGTCACTGTTTAGTTTCCCGTGTCTGTTTCCTGCTTTTTTGTGATTGACTTTTCTTCTGTGTGCATTATCTGTAGTTTAACTTCCTCTGTTTCATTACTTAGATTTATTCCAGCTGTTTTCCCACCCGTTTCCAATTTTCTCATTATCCTGCCCATTTAAGCGCTCAGTTTGTCTCCGTTCCTGCTTATTTCAATCATTTATGTTCAGTTCACTTGGTTCCTGTAATAAAAGACCGCATCGGTTCCAAGCCAGCCAGCCAATTCTTGTATTTCGGTCCTCTCTCTGTTCCCACACACCTGATTGTAACAGAGATTACCTTAATGCACCAATAAATGACACAGGAAGTCATTTCTGCCTGTGGCTGTCTCACTGAACTATTTCCCCATTCAAAGCACAAGTACAAACTGCAATAGCTGCACACTGTGATTATCTGCACATCCTCTACAGAGATAATAAACAACAGAAGGGCACCTCAGTGTCATTCATGTGTATTTAATTTGAATAATATACTGGGACAATGGTTAGAGCTATCTGTATGGATTAGAACAATTTTGTTATATTTTGTAACTTTGTAATATATTGTATTTATTTTAGTTTGATTAGTTACTGTTCTTGCTGTCTTGGAGCAACTGTGACAAAATCATTTCCTATGAGATTAATAAAGTATTCTGATTCTGAGTCTTTAAAATATGTTCAAAAAGTGATCATTTGTGTGAATTCTTGTTCATCTTTGTGTATTGGTAGCAGGCTGTCTTTTTGCTGTCATTCTTTAAAAAACTCTTTTGTAAGTTATTTTTGTCCATTTGTCACTATGGAGTCACTTTAGCTGTGCTTTCAATTTACTGAAAAGTTCATATTTAACTAAGCGTATTATGTGGTCACCTTTAATTTTATTCATCTATCATTTTGGGAACAACACCAACACGACGATATCAGATCGTGCTAAAATAATACAGAGAACATCCTAACAGTCAAACAAACATTTTCATTTTTAGTGTAATTTACTTGCTGTTTGTAATATTTTTATTCTTATTAATCTATATTAATATAATGACGATAAAATTAAAGTGCCTTCTTTTGGTTTTAGTAATTTTGGGGCATGTAATGACAAATTCAAATAAATCATGACAGCTGTGAACAGCAGGTATGGTTAGACTTCAAAGTTAGCTCCTATAAAAACGTATCACTGGCTTATATCCTGACATTAGTTCCCGTGCTAAAACCAAATAAACTGTGTACATGTAGGTGAGCGTCTGAATGAGCGAGTGGCGTACCACCGTCTGGGCTCACTGTACCACTGTCTGAAACAGTATGAACTGGCTGAGCACTATTACCTGAAGACCCTGACCCTCTGCCCAACACCTCTGCAGTTCGATGAGGAGCCACTGTTTTATGTGAGGCTGTACCAAACACTGGGAGACATTATATTCACTGATCTGAAGGTAATGGACTGGACCGTAGATGTGGGTTGTTTTCTGTATTTTAAACAATAAAATGTGAATCTGATGAACATAGTGATCTGCGATATGCCTAAACTGAAATCCTGCCTCAACAGGACCCTTTTGATGCTGCTGGATACTACCACCTAGCTCTCGCTGCAGCCATGGATCTGGGCAACAAAAAGTCTCAGTTGCAGCTGTGCACCCAACTCGCCACCATCTACCACAACTTCATAATAGACCGGGAGCGCTCTCTCTTCTTTTATCAAAAGGCACGAGGATTTGCTGCAGAGCTGAACGCAAAGAGGATAAATATTTCACCAGGTCAGCAGTACAGCAGCGCACAATACAAGAATATAGGACAGTAGGAGGGACACTGCATGAAGACAGAAGATGTTATTTTTTGGTACGGAGTAGACATGGAGCAACTTTGGGACAAGACGTTCCACACTGAAGATGCTTTTCAAATCACAAGTTTCACAATTTTGTTTTCCAACATGATGATAAAGTCAATAATTTCAGAGAAAAAACAATTTTTTTCAGCAGTTTAAATAATAAAACATGTCATAACTCTGAGCCACCGTTGCTGTAAGATGAGCGTGTTAGTGGCATAAACCAGGCATGTACTGAAATGTTATTTTTTATCACTGAAATGAAATACATGAAATACATAATGAAATATATTTAATATCATTTGTTTTAGGTCACACAGAGGGATCTTTATGTCAAACCTAATTAAGCTCTTTAATTCAATGTTTCTTTCTGAGACGCACCTTGTTTGATGCTGTTTGCTCCCTGAAATCTAAATGCCCGTGGGTCTCTAACTTTATCTTTGTGTTTACTTCATGTTTCATTTAAATAGACAACTGTAAACAGGTACTTCCTGACACGTGGAAACAGGGAAACACTGTTCACTTGTTAAAAATCGACAGCTGGTCACTAGTGAACATTCCAGGCTGGATCTTACTCATGTAACTTTCTAAAGTACACTTGC
Source organism: Oreochromis niloticus (assembly GCF_001858045.2). Lineage (NCBI taxonomy): Eukaryota > Metazoa > Chordata > Actinopteri > Cichliformes > Cichlidae > Oreochromis > Oreochromis niloticus. Next base: position 2,500,153 of record NC_031967.2, read on the forward strand.
TTCTACTTTGATGTGACTTTGATGGGAGAAATAATTGTTCGATCCCCTGTTGAATTTTTATTAAATGAATAGTCTAATAGTTCTTTATAATAATTTCAGTTTAATGGAGAGAGACAGAATCTCAAAAAACTCAGAAACAACACATTAATGTTACTTGAAGTTGATTGAAAAATTCATTTGTGCATTTTTGATCCCCTACTGTACAGTCAATTACAAATACTCCTAATCTCAGTTTGTTATGTGTACACTGTATGATTGTGTTATGGGATCAGCCACCTCAAGGTCAAGGTCAGAGGTCAAGTTTTGCAGTAAATCAAGAATGAACTTTGAAAATGAAACCACTGACAAATACATTACTGAGAACAGTCTTGAGCCACCTCTTGTGCGTGCGTGTGTGTGTGTTTGTTAAATAGAAAGCACAAAAAAAAGAGTTGTATAAATGTGTGCTTAAACAGGTGGATGACAAGACACACTGTAGAGTTCTCGAGTGGAGTTGATCTATTTACCCTTTACAACAAGCAAAGAGCCAATGTAAAATTTCTGCTGGCAACATTGTTTTAGATGAGTGACACGTACCAACAGTTCTAAAGACATTCTCGTATTTTTAACAATTACCAGATGATTCCCAAAGAGTTGGTGATCAAATATTGTTAGGTCCTGAAAAAAAACTGGATCAGTGGATGAAAGAAGTCACAAAGCTGAAACAGTACATCTGAAAGTTGTGACTTTCACCTGCAAAAGGTCACACACAGAAAAAGCAACAGTGGGGGACTAATGATGTATCAAAAACAGTAGCTTGTGTCATATGAAGACATGTCAGTTTGCCTCCTGTTTCTACAGGAGCAGAGCAACTGCCAGTACAGTCCTGAAAACATGGAGGAGCCTCTGTCGTGGTTTGGGGCTGCCATTGAGTCAGTGATATCAAGATTGATGGAAATATAATAGTTATGACTTGGTCATAATTTTGTGTTGCGCTGTTTTTTCTGCTGTATTTTTCTTTATGTAAGCTCTTAGTGGCAGCTGACTATTAGCTGGAGACTAAATGGTACTGACTATAAACTGGGATTGGAACATAACAGAATGCATAAATGTACTGTCAGATATTGTCTGTGTTAAAGGATTTTAGGATTTTTATTATGTTTATGCTTAAAAGTACATTTCATTATCTAGATGTGTTTGCTCTTTTAGTATTCAGCTTAAATAGAGAAGTTACGCTCTGTGCAAAGCTCAACAGGAAGCCTGCATGCAGCACAGTTCTATTTTATCTCTTCCTGTACGTCTCTGAGAAGGACATGCTACACAAATATGCTTGAAGTATAAATAAAGCCTGACAACTGTTCCAGGGTGTGAGTCTCCGCTGAGTTCTCACCCGTGTGCACGTTAAACCTGCAAACCTGTCTGAGTGTCATTTATTCCGACCTGAGTTGCACTGCAGGAAAACTCCTGACAGTCTGTCATGCTGAACCATCTAGAAAACATCTTGTTGGCAACAGCTTCATTCTGTAGTTTGGAAATCATTCCTAACCAATCCAGTAAAATCATCGTAGAATAGACTTAAGTCATGGATTAGCCTTCCGAGAGTCTGGAATCTCAACATCATGGAGGTAGTGTGGGATTATATAGACACCGACAGGAACAAAGGAGAGATTGTTGAAAGAGTCTGCAGATCATCTACCTCCTTTAAGATGCTTGGAAAACTGTAGACCTGAAGACTATTTAAAGAAAGTACAACAAATGGCACTCAAGAGAGTCCAGCCTGTGTTGAAGAATATAGGTGGTCAGTAGAATTGTACAAACCCTGGTTTTGCCTCATGTACTGTTTTTCCATGTAAATTAGGTGCAGCTATTGATTAAACCTATTTCCCATTTTCCTAGCAAAATATTAAAAAATGATGATTGACCCAAGACTTTTGTATAGTGCTGTAAATAATTTTTTTTTGTAAATCATACAATTTTAAATTCTTTTCAGTTTTAATTCTTTAAACATTTTAGTGTTTCGGGAGCTCAATCCTGGATTTGTTTTTTGTTTGTTTGTTTGTTAATAATAATAAATCTTTTTGGATGTCAGAAAAACAACCTACCTACTGTCTTCCAAGTTGACACTCCGAGACACAAGGACAAAGTCATTAATACAAAAAACAGAAAAACCATTAATGCTTCTAATGATGTCAGTGACACACTTTATGTAGTTGACATTATTGGCTCTAAGAAGACGGGAAAGACAGAGCTTGGGTTTGGAATAATGGTGTGGGTGGAGTTACAAATACAGTTCCAACTCTAAGTCATGAATCAGTTACCCTGACCTTCTATTAGCAATGAAACCATTCTGAAACATTCTGTGGAAGCTGGTTTCTGCTACTGGAATCAAAAGAGTAACTCCAAGAATAACTCAAAATTTTAAGTTAACAAGAAGAAATTTCAGAAAAAAATAACAAAAAATTTGATGTTGTTAAAATTTTGAGTTGTGAAATAAGTTAAAATTTCTAGTGAGCATTGCCAGTCTTGAATTACATGATGCAATGTGATGAAATCACAAATAAAATCATGGTTACACAGAGAAGGATTAAAGACTGATACTCAAGTGCTCGAATTTTACACTATTCATATTCTGATTAAAATAAACTTCAAAAAAAAAATTGGACAAGCAGTTTTTTATGTTTTTAATCACATTTTTAATAACAGTATTACCATCCCCAGTAGCATTTTTTTTTTTTTCAAATTATGGTGTTTTCCTAAAATTGCATAAGCAATAATCTAATGGCTGAAAGCTTTGCATTCACCAGTTTTCAATATTTTCATCTCTTGCCAGTATGTTATATGACTTTAACAGCCAATGACCTGTTTTTGAGTCTGATAGCTATGATGTCACAAGACAGGACTGCTCAGTTGTAATGATAGTGCTGATGAACATTTCTCATGACACTGTTGCAACAACATTAACAGGGAGACTCAGTACTAGTTGCTTTGTTTTGCTTTGGTAAAGAAACTTGTACTTGAGGCAGATGAAACTAGAAAAAGTTGCATTTCCTGCGAAAATGCAGTGTGAATGCTGTGTAGTGGAATCTGAAAACAGCAGAAGAAGGAGAACTATCTGCTGAAAACACTGTGTAGAAGCTGAAGTCTTTGCTGAAAACTGCTGTATTTGAAAGGGTACACTGAACAGTATCAATAAAGCAGAGTGAGTGCAAGCAGAAAAGACATGTGACAACAGCCACAGATAGGATTCGAACCTACACCACCGGGTATCACAGCAGCTGCTTATCTTACTAAGCCAAACTAGCTGTTGTCCCAAAGAGAGATATGATGACATAAAAGGGTGCAGAAGAAAGTAAAATGTGCTGAAAAGAGGTGAAGAAGCTTAAACTTGTGCTCGAAACAGGTGCAGAACCTAAAGTGTCTGCTGAAAGGAGGTGAAGAAGCTGAAATTTCTGCTGAAAAAGCTGAAATTCCAGCTGAAAGGAGGTGAAGAAGCTGAAATTTCTCCTAAAAAGAGGTGAAGGAGCTGAACTATCTGCTGAAAAGTAGTGAAAAAGCTGAACTTTGTGTTGAAAAGAAGTGAAGAAACTGAAAAAGAGGTGAAGAAGCTAAAATTTGTGCTGAAAAGAGGTGAAGAAACTGAACTTCCTGTTAAAAAGAGGTGAAGTAGCTGAAATTTGTGCTGAAAACAGCTGAGGAAATTGAACTTTCTGCTGAAAAGAGATGAAAAAGCTAAAATGAATATTAGAAAATTTGCTGAAATCACAAAAATATTGCAGAATTGTAATAAATTAGCAGAAGTATTTACCAAGGAAAACAGTCAGCTGAAAAAGGCTGCACAAGCTGAAGTTCTGTCAGCTTGACGTATCTGCTGAAAACATGGCAATGGGTGCGATTCAAACCCGGGCTTTCCGGTATGAGAACGGCTGCTCATCTCACTGAGCTAAAACATAGCTCACCAAGCAAAATGAGTGATCGCATTTGTACTGTGGTCCTATTCATCTCAACGGGCCAAAAAATGGCATAAGGAAAATGGCTGAATGGCTGAAATTTGAAAGGGTACACGGAAGAGTGTCAAGAAAGTAGACTGAGCGCAAGCTGGGAAAGTGCGTAACGCCCACAGGTGGGATTGGAACCTATGCCGGATCTCATGGCAGCTGCTCATCTCACTGAGCCAACATATGATGAGACATATGATGAGAGAATAATGTGCAAGTTGGAGAAAAAGTTGAACTTAGTGCTAAAAACTGGTGAAGAAGCAGAGGTTTCTGCTGAAATTAAGTGAACAAAGCCCCAAAAACATGTTGCCATGAGCGAGATTCGAGCCCCACCCTCCTGCTCATCTCATTGTTCCAGACTGGTCCTTATTCAAATGAAAGATATGATGATACAAAAAAAATGTGCAGGGTGCAGAAGAAGCTGAGTTGTCTGCTGAAAAGAGGTGAAGAAGCAGAGTTGTCTGCTGAAAAGAGGTAAAGAAGCTGAACTGTCTACTGAAAATTGGTGAAAAAGAGGTAAAGAAGCTCAAATGTGAGCTAATAAGAGGTGAAAAGCTGAACTTTCTGCTGAAAAGATGTTAAGAAGATGGCTGTTCTGCTAAAAAGAGATGAAGAAAGTGAAAATTCTGCTGAAAAGGGGTGAAAAAGTTGGACTTTTTTGCTAAAAAAGAAATGAAGAAGCAGAGGTTTCTGCTGAAAATTGGTAAAGAAGCAGAATTTAATGCTCAAGAGATGTAAAAATCTGAACAGTCTACTGAAAAGAGGTGTAGAAGCTGAAGTGTTTGCTGAAGACAGCTTTATTTGAAAGGGTGCACTGAAGAGTGTCAAGAAAGCGGAATGAGTGCGAGGACGGAAGATGTGCTGGACGAGCCACAGGTAGTATTCGAACCTGCGCCACCTGGTCCCAAGGCGGCTTCTCATCTCACTGAGCGAAACTGGTTCTCATGTGATTAAAACATATGATGAGAGAAAAAATGTGGAGGCTGCAGAGGCCGCTGAGCAATCTGCTGACAAGAGCTGAAAAAGTTGAACTTTCTGCTAAAAAGAGCTGGTGAAACTGAAAATTCTGCTGAAAAGAGGTAACGAAACTGAAAATTCTGCATAAAAGGGGTGAAGACTGAAATTTGTGTTGAAAAGAGGTGAAGAAGCTGAAATTTTTCCTGAAAAGAGGTGAAGATCACATTTGTGCTGAAAAGAGGTGAAAAGTTAAACTTTCTGCTGAAAAGAGGTGAAGAAGCAGAGGTTTCTGCTGTAAAGAGGTAAAGAAGCTGAACTGTCACAAAAGAGGTGAATAAGCAGAATTTCTGCTGAAAAGAGGTAAAGAAGCAGAACTTTCTCCTGAAAAGGGCTAAAGAAGCTGAACATTCTGCTAAAAAAAGTTGAAGAAACTGAAAATTTAGCTGAAAAGAGGTGAAGAAGCTGAAATTTGTGCTGAAAAGAGGTGAAGATGAACTTTGTGCTGAAAAGTAGTGAAAAAGCTCAACTTTCTGCTGAAAAGAGCTGAAAAACCTGAAAATTCTGCTGAAAAGGGGTGAAGAAGCTGAAATTTGTGCTGAAAGGAGTTAAAAAAGTTGAATTCTTGACTGAAGAAATGTTGCTATAAGCGGGATTCGAACCTAGGCCTCCTGCTCTGAGAACGGCTGTTCATCTCACTGAGCTAAAACATGACTCAGCCCAGCAAAATGGGCCAAAAAATGGCATAAAAGGCTTAATATTTCAAAAAGTATAAAAGGTATGAGCACCAAAAGATATAGCTGGCATTAGCAGAAAGAGCAGAACAGTTTAAAATGTGAATGGTGAAAATCGGATGAAAACTGAGGGAGTAGGATAGTCCAAAGGGAGAGAGGAAAGAAGGGAACGTGAGGAGAAAGTACAAGGTGTCGCGTGATCAGAATATTGAGGGTGAGAACAAAACAACCATAGTGTAAGCGAGTTGGTCAAACAATTGATTTTAATGAACACATGTGCGGGGAGACCATTACTGCACACAATTGGCGTGGATCTCCACCCAAAAATACACTTCAGATTGCTTTTATAACATCAGGGTATTATGACGCCCCCTCATGCGTTTACAAGCACATAATTTGCATCTTAAGAACATTATTTGCCTCTTCTACAGACACTGATCAATTTTAAGAGATAACTGCAGAGACAGGAGTTCCCCTTTCTGGCATCCTTTTCCAAATAAGGCGATGATCTCCGGCCTTTGCAGTCCCCATGGACTGGACAACTTCTTCTGTCACCTGTTGGGAAGCAAACTCTAGTGCAGCATGTTGCTGAATACATTCAGGCCTTTGCTCCGCTACTACTTTTACTGTAACCATGTACTCAGCCTATAAGCTTTTAAGATTATAGATTTAACTCAACAATTTAAAGTGGTTATAACTGCACCTGTAATAAACATGTTAATATGTGATTATGATAACCCCTGTAATACAAATTATAACATAATGCCAGCAACTTCAATAAATGCTTGGATGAAATGATAATTAATGCAATGATAAAGATGATGGTTATGTAAAATAATCCCTGTAATTCCACAAAGGTCAGGAAGAACCAGGTAAGAAAACAGACAGGGAATAGTGACAGGCATAACAGAAACTGTTAAACTGACAAAGACAAAAACAATTTTACTCATACAATCTGGAAGTTGTGTTCTCCCTATATTAAAGCTGCTATACAGAATCTGCAAAACAAACTGGATTGAAACATTTTTGACCCTCTTTAACAACATTCCAACATAACATTATCATTGATTGGGGAGATTAAAATTAATGATATATTTTTGTGTTGTTCAGCTACAACTCTACTAAAACCTCAGCCAATAATAGGTAGGCCAACTTTTGGATCATCTAGTTGTCTGTATGACTGCTGCAGTACGTCCACCACATTTGCGCACTACCAGAAAGTGCCAAACAGAGCCCTGGTGGAGTGAGGAGCTGTAAAGAGAAGCAGAGTGCTCTGTTTATATTCTAAAAATGTTTTAAGCTTGTTTCAAAGATTCTGTACAGCAGCTTTAAATGTTTTCCAAAAGCACACATACACTTACCTTATCAGTGTTTCTCAAACTTTTTACAGTGTGTACCACCTAAAATAATGTCAAGCTCTCCCAAGTACCACTATGAAAGCATGAAACTCATAAATCTTACAACACAAAATTCCAATCTGTTACTAAATTGAAAAGTCACATAGGTTAAAAGAAAAGAAAAAAATCTGCAGAGCCATAGTAGTATCTGTAGTAAAGATCTTTTCATATATTGTATACATTGCGCCATAGGCAAAGTTGCCTCCATTTTTATAATTTTTTTATTAATATTTTGTACATTTGTACATTTCAAGGACTCTTCTGGTTTTGGAGTGTATTTTTTATGCATCTGTATTATATTATACATACACATTAAAAGTGAATCTCTGTCGAAACAATGCACTCAGTTTACTTTTTACTCACTATGAGCATCATGCATTATTCTCCCCCAGTAATTAAGGTTAATATATGTATTTTTTTTATTCCAATCCATTCTTCTCTGCAGCATTTAAATAAACTTTATCAGATTTGATGGTTTTGTTACAGACTTTTCAAAAAAGTGTTTTTCTTTCACTAATGTGGGGATAAATTGTGTTAAAATGTACAAAACAGTGATGTCATGTTTTGTGACGAGGACCCAGGCACAGAGAGACTTGATGAATTTAAGAATCTTATGATTTAATAAAGAAATTTGCAGACTTGCACAGAGATGGTAAAATTATGATGACTGATAACGGAGACGAAGACAACAGACGACGAGGACAGGGAGGAACAGGGGTTTAAATGCACCAAGGAGACAGTCAGAGGGAACTCGGGACTTCTGGAGACATTTAAGGATGCAGGGACTGACAGAGACGGGGAAGAAGTCTCATCGTGACGAGTAAAGTTTATCTGTAAAGTTTATCTAAAGCACCCAGAAAGCTGGCTGGGCAGCTCTCTGGGTGCTCAGCACCCCCAAAGCTCTGATCCTAGAATCGCCCCTGCTGTTTGCCATTCCTTGACTGTGCCGTGCGTAATGAAGAGAATGGAAACCTCAACATTGCTTTACCGATCCGATCAGCTGTTCGTAACACTTCCTACATCCATCAGCGCGAACTATCGCATGTCCACCATGACCTGCCCTAAACCGGAAGTGACGTCATTTGCGGAAATGTAGTTTTTTACCATCAAGGCCTTGTGAGCATATACTGGTGTTTTTAAAAGTTATGTTTGACTTTATGACTTACTGTGTCGTTTCTGGGATGCTTAGGACTCAAATTGCACTGCTGGAAATAGTTTATTTTGATGCATATGCTGTTTTTTTGCAAATTTGCATTATAATATTTATTTTCGTTTTTCCTGCAGTATATAAAAATTGGTGCATTTCAAAAATAAAAATATGAAGACACTCAAAATTAGTTTCCTGTGGTGGGAAACTATTTTGTGCAACTCTTTTGTATTTACAGTTTTGAGGAATAAGCCTCTTAAATTTCTCTAACTAGAAATATATGTTAAAAAAACAAAACAATTTTCAATTTTTTGGTAGTTTATTGCACTTTTTTGCAATTTATGTAATTACTATGCACTTAATGCATACATATTATTAAAATTTGGGCTATAATGGTTGTATTGATGTATATCAACTTCAAATGCACCACAAAAATGGCACTACAGCATGTAAAAATATAATATAAGCTCTGGCGGACTTGGTTCTATGGTAGGTCTTAAAGGGTTAAATGTTAAGATTGTTCAACTCCCAGCTCCACTCGGAGCCTGTATCCTTGCCTGAAGACAAAACCCTGTAAGTTAAAACAAACTTCACATTTGCAAACAACTGTAGCTCATAAGAGTAATAAAGTATTCAGCATCACAGAGACAAGTATCATTGCAGGTTTATTCTAAATCATTAAACCCCTACTTTTTTGCCATAATTTGCTCCAAATCATCGAGCATCTCAACTTCATTCCACATTGTAATCAGTGACTTTCCTTAAGTTTGTCACTCACTTATTTCATCACTATGAGCTCAATAGTGGTCAGATACTGAGCCCCATTTTAACTATTCTGTAATCACAGCACATCTGCTCAGTTCTCACTTGTCTGTCTGTGCTGAATCCTTTACAAGCACTCTTAGAGAAACATTAGCAGTAGCATCCTAGGTCAGGCCCAGGTCACCAGATTCCAGAGGTTCTGTAAAAGGTCATAAAGTTAGCACTCTGCTGTAAAAGAAGTAACGCTGGTTTCAAACACAGTATGTCTCTCACACTGTATTCACATCTCCACTGTAATATTCACATTTCTCAACACAGTGTAATTTCATCACCAACATACAGCCTGTAAACACAGTTTCCTTCACACAAAAACTCAGTAATCCTGTGGTAGAAAAACATTATAAAGTTGTGTCCTGCTGTAAATCACATGATCAAATCACATGATTAACCCTCTGCTCTAGAAAAGTAATGTAAATGTTAGCGCTGCGCAGGTGTATACACACTTTCTCACAGTGACGTCTGCATTGTGAGTAATACAGGATCATGAATAACACACTGCTGGTAAAATCACAGACACCCAGAAAATTTACAGCTAAAAGCTTAAATTTGCAGAGTTCACACAGTCATGTGACCCAACGTTTCCTCCTCTGGTCTCCTCCTGCTCCTGCAACAAAAGACACACACAGAGATACATCCACCCCTTTGTCACATCTGGGTGGGGGTTAACTTTTGCATAGTGGTGTTAAGTCAGTCAAGTCAGTCAACTCTTGTCAGCTTTCAGCAGTCCAGTCAGTTCCCCATTTTTTTCACTCATTTTTTATTCATTTATTCATTCAGTGCTGATAGTGGAATCTATCGTCGCATTTTGTTTCCACCCTCAGCAATATGACGCCGTTTCAAAAAAAGAAAAAGAATTTAAACTGGATTACCGCTGAATCCTTTTAGACAGGGACTCGCTTCCTAATTGTCCCAATAAGTGGCTTTCTCCTGAACCCATTTTAATTTTGGAGAAACTCACTTTGCAACCGTTCCCGACAACATGTTGTGTAGTTCTTCCTGTTCAAATGTTCAGATGTGCTTTAAATGACAGAGAGTTAGCAACAAACTTTTAGTGCACTATGAAAGTAACAAAATAAAAAGGAAAACAGTAAGAAAGGCCTTGTTAAGTCATGACACGTGTTCTTCAACTCAGGAGGGGAAATCATACCAAACCTAACTGGCAGATTCAACTTTGTAACAAAAGACAAATCATCAGCCAGTTTAATCTCAAACATTCATCCAATCAGCCACACACAACATAACCCTGTTGTCTCATCACATAATGAGTTTCTTCTCATGTAACCAAATGTGTGCCATGTTAAAACTTCTTCACACAGCAGAAACTCAACAATCAGCTCACTCAGCTCACTCATTCAAGACCCCTCATCAGCATTCTGTTTTCTCCTCTATGATGCAACCATCTGTCCTCCAAAATAATATTCGTCCACTAGTCTATGTATCACTTTCATCTTACTAGTGACTTGGACAAGATGACAAACAGAATCTCATGCTTAGACTCTGTCTGGTCTTCATGAGTTTCATTGTATGTGTATGTAGGTTTACTATGGTTAATACATTTTCTGTTTGTGTGTGTTTTTGTGTACCTTTCTCATTTTGTGGTCCAGACCTCTTCTCAATTTTCCCCTTAAAGCAGTCAGTTTCCTTTTTCCCACGATTGCTAACCCAATTTTTGATTCCCCACACTAAACAACAGCCTTCCTCTGTGTTCTCCTCTCCCACTTTGCAGTCCAATGGCAGTCAGTTCTCTTCAGCTTTGTCCTGGGTCATCCTCACTGTCTCATCTTGCCATTCCACTCCAAACGTGGCAAATGTCACTCAGACAGTCTCCTCAAAAGTCATCTTCACACACAGTGAAGTTGCAGCTTGCTGGAAATGCATCTCCATCCATCCATGTTTTCTTTCTCTCTGATGCCGTTTGCACACACTGCTGCTGGACCTCTCTCAGGACTCTGCGGTTGTCTCTTGGCCTGCTGTCAACTGTTGATGTTCATGCCTGTGCTTCTGGAACTGCACTCCTTATCTTCAAGGAGAGGTTAGCTTCCTTGGAGCTTGTTTTTACAGGGTGAGGAACACATAGGAGTTAAGCTGTAAACACAATTCAGCCAAAACTCGGCCTGATTGTTTCCTAATGATGTTAACCTATAGTTTTCTTCCAACTGCTGCTCGTGGAAAATTGTTCCAGGTCTGCTTTTCACCTGAAGTGACAAACTAAGACATTTTCATTATTCTCATCACTGCTTAAACAACACACATCTCTCTCTCCCTTTTTTTAACTGTCCTTTCTTACAAACAGAAAGTGAGATTGTAGCTGTTTCAGGCTGAGAAACACTCTTCATGTTATCATTGTTTTTTTTTTTCATCAACAACACAACTATTTTATTTCTTTTGTGTCCACTGGGGTAGAAGGTGACCTGCAGAATCATCTCTGCCCCAGTTCGAGACCACTTCACACACACATACTTTCACACCTCTCTGTAACTCACACACAGTGACGTCAGACACAATCACCTGCTTTTTGCCAAAACAAAAAACATGATGCTGATGTTACAAAAGTCTCACACACATGAATCAGGATGCAGAAAAGCTGTTGTCCATCTGAGGTGTGAGGAAGAAACTGAACTCCTGCATGCTCGAGTTATCATCGCTCTGTTTCCCTCCCTCTGATGCGTTCAAGCAGCTCCTGCTCTGAAAATGTGTAGCTTGCTCATCAGGTTCAAAAGTGACTGCATACAAAACAACAATCAGACTCACACAGACCACGTCTGGCCCGCACACACAAAATAGGCACCAACAAGAGCTCTGACCTTCTGTTGGGGAAGAAACCAACACTCAACGCCCTCAGAGGCGGAGAAAAACGTTTTTAACCTCCTTTCGGTTGAGAAACCTGCTTAACCCTCCTTAAAAAAATTAAAAACACTGGTGGAGAAACCAGACCTCCTTTAAAAACATAAAGAAAAATTGGTGGAGAAACCAGGTAGCTTGCATCTACACGCACAGCTTGCGCACTCACGTACCTGCGTTTTAACGCACGGTCACGTAGCCGCTCTCTAAGGCCTTCTGTACTCACTGTTCGTGTTGTTTCGTTCACGGGAAGAGTCTCTGGATCCCGTCAATCGCCATCCAACCCGAAGGGAGTTCAGACGCAAACTCGCCGGCCTGGCGACAAAGTTAAGCACCAGGTCTTTCATCAGGTGTCGCAGACGTCTCGCTGCTAGCAGACTTCGGCGGCATCATCTCCCTCCCCCTCAGTGGACGCAATGTGTTGGGTTCCGGCTCGGAAGGACCAAATAAATGTTGAGTCTGTGTTTCCGCAGGCTCTGCTAGTTTAGAAACTTATTCTCGTGAAGGACAAAAACAAGACAGAACATCTTCAACCGGTCTTTTACTCGTTAGAGAGGGAAGGCTGCTCGTGGAGCTTAACGCTCCTCACCTGTCACCAGCCCAGCTCCTTCAAAGAGCGGCCCTCCTCGTAGCCTTTTATTGGCAAACTGTTACAATACACAACACAAGCACCTCCCACCGTAAAACCCCCCTTGGTTACAAAGACAAGGCACTATGTGTGTGTATGTGAAAGCACCTTTATGCTTGTAAAGACAAGAATGTGTGTGTGTGTGTGTGTGTGTGCGTGTGCGTTTGAGGGTGCGTTTGTGTGATCTCCTGCTCACCAACAAGGTCATAAAAGCAGGAAGTTACCACACAAGAAACAGATCTTTCAGAGAGGATGTGCTTACAATAAAACCTCCCCCAGCACCAGAGTAGCTGTGAGGTGGTCAGAGACAAAGGAATGTCTTTGATCACACAGTTTGAAACAATGTAGAGATGGTAAGCATAAAAATGACAACATTAAACAATTCACTTTAACAATGTGTGTCAAATATAAATAAGGACATACCAGAAAAAGCTGCGAGTTTCTTCTATTTAGAGTCAAGTTAGTGTTTTGTGTCTTTGTTTTAGGCCTAATGCCAAGCAGAGGTGTGTATAACTGGACTGGTCTGTTATATGTGTGACATGTGTGCTTCTCTTCAGTATCATCTTTGTCAGTGCTGATTCCTTTGTGTCATCATGTGTTGATAAGACAGAACAGTTATAATGGAGGAGCAAAAGGAAGCCCTGAAATCTGCATCCAACAAGGAAGGACAAGTGTTGGCTCGCCAGTGATCCCAGCAGAGGCCACTGGTTTGGCTTCAGTTGTTATAGATTCAGTGATGTTGTTCCTACAGATACATGTTAGCATCTTTATTGTAGTAAAGTATTGTAATCTGCAGATAGCAACAAGGCAGAAAACAGCTCCATGATCTGATCTTAATGATGTTGTTTTGGTTTATTTCTGTCTTTCAGAACTGGATTGGAAACTATCAAAGGTCTAAAAACAGCCTCAACCCTCCCAAAGAGCAAACTTTACACACGTCATCGTTCAGCTACAATCTTTGTTGCAGGGATCTTCTGCCAAACAAGGCTGAGAGAAGATTTCTTATAGCTGCCATGTTGATGCTGTTTCAATCTTTGGGCAAACACACTCATATATTAGGGCTGATATCAGGGCTGCACAAGTTCTTTGTGTTTGTGATCATGAATAATAGAAGTGAGCCTGTTGAAGATCATGTTTGCTACATTATTATATGTCATGTTATTGTTCTGTATTATATTCAGCTTTCACCATCCTTTCCCAGCCCCCTGTTACACCATCCATACAAAGCCAATCTGACTGTGGCCCAATGTGTTTGATAGTTTGTGTTGGATAAAGAGATTTGACAGACTTGGTTCTCTCACGCTCCATTTTGCGTAACTATTTTTAAATCCCTGTAGAACTGGAACCACGTAAGCTAGCACAATCATTTTTTTGCACATGAAACCGGAGGAGTTGTACTTACGTTTTATGCCATCAGCTTGTCCTAACTCATGGTTTCTTTCCACATATAGCTTTGCAAAAACAGTATAAAAAGCACTTGCAGCAACAAAAACACAATATTCCAGAAACACGCTTTGCTGATCCGATCAGCTGTTCGTAACACTTCCTACGTTGGAATAGACGTCAGCGCGTACTATCGCGTCCACCATTACCTGGCCAAAATCAGAAGTGACATCATTTTTGTGGAAAATGTAGTTTTTTGTTTGGTTGTTGTTGTTTTTTTTACCTTCAAGGCCTTATAAGCCTGTACTGGTGTTTTTAAAAGTCATGTTGACTTCATACTTTTCTGTATAGTCTCTGGGATGCTTAGAACTCAAATTGCACTGCTGAAAATAGTTGATTTTGATGCACATGCTGCTTTTTTGCAAATTTGCATTATAACATTTATTTTCATTTTTCCAGCAGTATATAAAATTGGTGTATCTCAAAAATAAAACTATGAAGACACTCAAAATAAATTTCCTGTTGTTAGAAACTATTTTTTTTGCAACTTTTTTGTATTTACAGTTTTGAGGAACAAAACTCTTAAATTTCTCTAACTAGAAATATATGTTTAAAAAAAACAAAAAACGATTTTCAATTTTTTGTAGTTTATTGCACTTTTTTGCAATTTATGTAGTTATTATAGACTTAATGCATACATATTATCAAAATTTGGGCTATAACGGTTATATTGATGTATAGCAGCTTGAAATGCTCCCAGAAATGGCACCACAGCATGTGAAAATATAAAGATAACTCTGGCGGACTTGGTTCTATGGTAGGTCTTAAAGGGTTAATATAGATTTTCAATGCAGGCTTTTGGTGAGTGACTGGGTTCTGTGTAATAATCATCTCAGCATTTTACAATAGAATAGATCAGCTGATCATTGATCAGTGTCATGGTTGAAGTAGCAACAGGAGAGGGAGGGGAGAGAATGAGAGAAGAAGAGGCAGCTGCAGCGTAACGATAGAATAAATCCAGCTTTGTGTCTTTTTCCATTCTAGCTGAAGTCCGGGACAAACTGTGTTCTTTTTCAGCTCAATACGAAACGCGTAATATTTTCTCTGAATACGCGACAATTCCGTTTTTTACGGGACGGTTTGCAACTCTACTAACTAACCTTATGAATAAAATAGAGTTCACTATCAGTAACATCATAGCACCCACCCAGCTGTATAGAAACTCCGTCATGCTAGCTAGTACGCAGTACGAGTTATTGTAACTGACTGTAAAAAGTCAGCATAACGAAAATAAACTCCACCTAAACTTGGTTTATATCTGACCCAGATAGACTGCAGGTCATAACTTCTTACCTGAAGTTCAGTTCACCTGACACTCGGACCGGCGGCCGCCTCGGGTCTCTCCTCCTCCTGCCTCCCCTTTCCCTCATCCACCTGCTGGCCTCCACCAACTAATGTTACTGAATCTGTGGAAGCTCCGCCATATCCACCACCAAACAACTGAGTTATTTTTACACACCGGCCAGCATCTGGCCAGTCCACCATCTTTCATTGTTTATGCCGTTACAAAAAAAATAAAATAAAATCATCGGCCCACCGAGCAAATGCCCGGTGGGCCGATGGCCAGTCCAGCTATGGTCGTGCCATCAGTTAACCCTTCGTGTGCCAGCTGTGGCACGCGTGCCCAGGGTTGCCGACCCCTGCTCTACATGTTTAAAGGTGTCCAGTCCTGAGACACTGGGGGTGGAAACAGCTGTGATGTCATTGGACTGTCACAAAGACAGAAGTGCATGAAGTGAGCAGCCAAGGAGCCGCTGATGTTTTGGATTCGACAGCATTTGAAAGGTTGACACAGACACATTTGCACATAGAAAGCTGAATTTGTCATATGCCACAGTGAACTCACTGTTCAGTGTTTTTCAGGAAGCTTCTTAACTGCCTCTGCTGCCAAACAAGCAGCTGATGTCCTTGAGAAGAAGCTGAAGAAGTCTTCAACAACAAATACAGGAAGTGGACTTTCAAATACTAGATTCACTTTAGACTCACAGAGAAATGACTAAACTATCTGATTTGACTATATTAAAGTTCAGTGTGTGTCTGTACACAGACTGTTGTGTTGGACTATTATTCAGTTGTCTGCATCTCAGTGTAGATGAGGCTGGGGGTCATGGGAGGCCACCATAGAAGTCTCTTCAAAATCATGACATCATCATAAATGCTACTGGACTGTCTGATGGGCTGACGGTGAAAAAGCCGTCGGCCTCTGGAAGGAAACAGAAGACATTTCAGAGGCTGCAGGCAGATTTCTTTGATTTGGGGCCTTTTTCAGCTTTATTGGACAGAGCAGTGAAGATAAGTGACAGCAAAGCAGAGGGAGAGAGAAAGGGGACGTGGTCAGAATCAAAGCCAGGCCAGCTGCTCTCCACCTCGTGGCACATGGTCACCTGCTCATCCTAGTGAGCTCCACCAGCAGCCCTTTCACACAGTTTACACTGTCAAACACTGTGTGTGGACCTCAGCTAACAACAGGCTACATGTAAGTCTGGACTACATGCTTTTATATTGAGGCAGATTTTTCACTGTTTTTATTCCATCAGCAGCTCAACATCATGAGCAGCTTTGACATAAAGACATCAAACTCAAGCTGACTTTAAACTGGATCTACTTTTAATACAGGGGCTCAAAAACAACTCACATCTTTATTATATATCAGGACAGAAAGTCATTTCATCTCAAATGGAAAACAGCTTTATTTGGAATAATCAGCACTATCAACTGGTTTGGGATCTCCACCAGTTTCATGTCTTTACAGCTTCTCCAACAAAGTTCCTGTAAAATCAGCATTTTTGTCTTTATTGGTTTGATAGTGATTGATTATTCAGTCCCAATCTGCTGTCATCTAAAGAACAAAATGATGTTTCTCTGAGTCAAAAAGCTCCAGATGTTGTCGGCTTCACAAAGAAAAGAAAGATTAGGAACTTAAACACAAAGTGTTTGGAGCCAAAATGTTACCAAGCTGCTCTTTTTGAAATGGCAGAGGTACAGTGGTGTCTAACAGCACACTGTGGAAGGCAAACATGTTATTGTTGGATGAAACTTCATGAATCCTTTGTAGATTTGAGCTTTTGGAGCCTTTCTTTTCTCTTCAGGTGTACAGAGGCTGAGGAGGCAGGTGAAGCAGGTGGAGCTGTTGTAATGCTGGCAGAGGGTGTGTCTTAGTAACTCTGTGAGGTAGAACTGGATCCAACATTGTGGATGTGTTGATGTTGGAGCCATTAAGATTCTCTGCCACACTGTAGGATTTCCCTTTGATTCACTGCGGGGGCATTTTGGAGTCTGTCAATGAAACTCTTCATATTTGTGTTTGACACCAGTTTATAGAAACAGAGAAATGTGTCATGCTTTTGTTCGGCCTCCACAAATATACACATTTGTTCATTGGTTGGACTTTTTGTAAGGAGACACATTGAAAACCATGTTAATAAGATCTTGTTGTTTCCTGTGGATCCGACACAGAGAGTGGACTTCAGACAGAAAGCGTGGAAGAGATTTTAGAGGCCGTGTGTGGCAACAGGAAGTTTCTGTATGTTTGCTGATCTTACATGTGGAAAACAACACGTGATGTTTGTGAAGTTCTACAATGATTGCAGCTGCCGTCATAGGCAACTCTCACATTTAAGTTCATTTTATTAGATAGTTAAGTTTGAAACAATAAGTAGTTGAAATATTAAGAAATAAATAGTAATTCATGTTTGTTGATTAGATTTATATGTTTAAATGTGTTATTTGTGCTAATTGTGCAATTAGATAGGAACCTTTTCTAAAGTTGTGTTGTGGCTAAGAGGGCATTTTTTGGCTGTCACACTCAGCAAGCTAATTAAGAGACGAGCCACGAGGTTTGCACGTCTGCAGAAAGATAAATAAAGAGAGCCTTTTTTGGACCTCCCCACCACGTAAAAATGAAAGTTTATTCCCTTTGAGTGAGGCCAATGAGGTAAATGTTTTATTTATTATCGTTGTATGTAAATACGCGAGTGTTGCGTGAGATTCAAGTGCAATAGCCACAGTGTGAAGTGCAATGTGTACTTTATTGATCATTTTGTTGGAATGTTTTGTTGTATGTAATGCTTAAGGACTTTAGTAAGAATATTCATTTCAGTTTGTATTTCCTTTTAGTTCTGACGGCATTTTATTGGCTGTGGTTGGACATCATTACATGTTAAGACGTGGAAGAATCCTCCTGTCCGAAATAAATGACAAACACAAAGAACAAGTTGAGCTTTATTAAGACTCGAGGGGAGTAACAATGATCATTGTTCTGACAGCATTTTGAGTGGGAACAGTTCAAAGTTATTTACTGATTGAAACAAGCTGAATGTTTCTGTGCACGATGAAGATCAGCAGCAGCAGCTCAGCTGATCAATGAATTGACATCTATCAGTCATTTCATGAGATGAAGTCATCAGCAGACATTTGTTCTGTGTGATAAATGTCAGAACGTCAGGGCTCTGCTTTAGTCACTACTTGATGATCATTGGCTCATTGTTGAATCACGTGGCCCAGTCTGACCTCTGACCCTTTGCTGCAGGTCTTCTGTGTTATCTCCACTTTCATGTCTGATCTTCTGCTGTATCGTCCAAAATAAACATCTGAATCATTTCCGACACTTCATCAGATCTTTAGTTTGGGCAGTACAGTACAAAATAACACATATTGTACTATACTGCCCACTTCCTGATCTTATTGGATCTGTGTGTGAGGTTGGTGAAGGAAACACATATTTACTGAGTGAATCGCTGCCATTAGGAACTAGTTTTTATATCACAGCCTAGAAATCACACAGGACCATTTCTGCAAGTGAAAAGTTGTAATTGGAGGAAAATAATTGTATAGTTTGTGCGACTGTTGTTTGTAAATGAAGGATTGTCCCAACTACATGTGCTGCTGACCTTTGACCTTTTCTTTAGGTGCACAGAGGAGTCTGTGGAAACATCCAGAACTGAGGCAGTGCTACAGATGTCTTCAAATAAAGTGGTGTATTATCCATGGCTGCGTTCCTGTTCAGACCTGCTGGCTGTCAATGGGCTTCATTCCATTTCAGACTGCTGGTGGTCGGCTGTGATCTAAACTCAACATGGCTCCTGTGTTAGAAGAGCCTCTGAGTTTAAAATATGCACATTGAATAGTTTCTTTGCAACACTATGGAGCTACCAGCCCAGTATATGTAGCCCACAGTAGATGGAGTTATCAAGCTGCACTGACAAACATCAGGACTCATGTGATCCCTACATGTGGACCTTTCACACATGGATCCAAGTGCAGATTCAACTCTGCATTACATTTGACTTCAGCTGTTACACACTTTCATTTTCTAGCTGTGTCACTTCCTGCTTTTTGGATCAGATAGTTTATCCATGTCCACAAATGTTTGGCTGCATATTTTTATCATCTGTATTTTCCAGTCTTCATACAGCCGATATTTCATGTGAACTCCAATCTGCCACCTGCCATCACGTTTTCAGGGTTCATTCAGTGTTGAAATGTAGGACAAACAGCAGCACATGTTCTCTAAATGTTTGCAGTCATTTTAAATGAAGCTGATACTACATGAGACATTTTCCACATTTATTGTCTTTGAACAGAGAATAATAAAGCCATCAAACATATACAGGCTGTGCAAATACAAACTTCTGTGGTGCATTTGATGACCTGCAGAGGAGAACAAGTCGGGTTTTCAGCCCTAACACAACCTCTTTGTTCTCAATACTACAAAACCTTAAAAGGCTGATATGCAAGTTTGCATGAATCACCAACACAGTTATATTTGTTTCTAGTATAGTTATAAATAAGGTGATCAAATATCTGCTGACTGATTAGATCCAGTATCTATTACAGATGAACTGGATATCACAGCATGTTGTTAATCCGTCATATCAAACTAAACAGTGTTGCTGGTGTAAATCTCCTCCAATAAAGTCAGATGAGGGCTTCTGTTGCCAGGTAACGATGATGTCACACTGGATCTTCTGATCTTTAGCATCGTAGCGCTCAGAGTCTGATGTTGGCTCATGTGTTGTCATACACCAACATGACGTTCTGCTAGTCAAGGCCTCACCTTAACCCACTGATGCTGATCACACAGACCCACTAATAGAACTGTTTGATCAGGTTTATGCAGCGTCACCATTAATGTCACATTTAATCAGACCACATTTACACTACAAGCCCACTACAACCATTATCAACATTTAAATTACATTATACATCTGCAGTGATTTAAAGGACGACTATTTTAACCTGATTCATTTCTCCACCTTAACAGTTCATTCCTCAAATGAAGCGAGATATTTGACCCTCAAAAAAATGTACCAACAAATAATTTAATATTTATTTTCCAACTTTACAAGTGAAATCAAACAAGTGTATTTAACAATGAAAACCAGAGTGGAAGCTGCTCATATAGAGTCCAACCCAGGCTAAAAGTAAGCTGAGTAGAGCAGCATCATCAAAGTGTCGGCTCTCTGAACACGGTGCAAGATCGCCATCTGCAGGACAAAACTAGTTTTTCTTGCCCTCCTCGTCAACGCCAAGATGACGTCATCGTATAACAAAACATGCAGATCAGGTGACATGACTGTCTAAGAGGCGGAGTTAAACTGTGGCAGGTAAGCATGTGGAGGAGGAGCAACAACATGACGCTGGAACATCATCATTGCATTATACAGTTTCCTCTCTAACTGGATGATGCTGGGAACAAGAACAGCTGTGGAACCATTGGCCATTTCCCATAGTGTAGCTGAGTCAAAACAGCCCAAGTGCTGAGAGGGAAAACATGATGATTTATGTAAAGTCATAACTGGCTGCAGCAGCTGACCTTTGACCTGTGAGCTGCAGCTTAAGCTTCTTTTATGGTTCAGTGTTTAATGTTTAAACTGTTTATGGCTGCACACACGCCCACAGTCAGGTTGTATGCATATTGAAATGTTATATACAGTGTGGCAGCTGACCTTTGACCTTTAACCTGCGAGCTTCAGACTCATTGCTGGTGTGAGGTGTTTAATACTATTGAAGCTTGCAGACACACCCACATCATCTGATTTGTTCTCAGGGTTGTTCAGTGTGTTGCAGTTGGAGCAGAAACCTGCTGCAGGTTAATTATTGATCAAACAATATCACACAAGGCGCAGCAGCTGACCTTTGACCTGTGAGCTTCAGACTCTTTGCTGGTGTGAAGTGTTTAATGTGACTTCAGCCTGCAGACACAGAGGACTGATGAAGCAGAAGATTGTCTCTGTTTCTACACAGACCTGGTCCAGACAGCAGAGCTGCAGAGTGAAGACGTTCGTGGGAAGAAGCTGAGTAAGTGCAACGTCCTCTTTGAATCCTGGATCAGGAAGTGAAGCCGGTGAATATTTGCTGTTTAAATAAGGTTTCTGTCTTTGACTCAGTCTGCTGTCACTTTGTTTCAGAGAGAAAAAGAGATTTCAGATTAACTGCATTATATGCTGAGTAACTAAATGCTGCTAGTCTGTGGTGTCACTCCCAGCAGCATCACGCCATTTCTTTACTCTGACCTTTAACATCAGTTCGCTTAGCTAGCAGAGCAGCTAGCAGTTAGAGTATGAACTCTGTGTCAGCAGTCAGCTTGGTCCTGGTGGTCGCCTGGTTTCATGTTTGCTGATGATCCAGATGTGTCCACATAATTATTTATTTCTGTAAATTTAAAGACTTTACAGATAAACAACAGCAGCCCTCTGGCTGGACTCTAACCTGTGAGTTTCCTGTGATTGAAACCACAAGCTGACATTTTCCTTCTGAAGCAGCTGAATGGATGTTTGAGTTTACCTGCATACATGGTGCAAATAAACCCGCTTTGGATGGCTTGGAGGCGGAGCCCAAAGCAGGACAAGATTCTAATGTGATTGGTCACTTTGATGAGGCGGCTGGAACTCAGGTGGTCGAGCAGGTCACCTGCTAACCAGAAGGTTGGTGGTTTAATGCCAGTCTGCATGATGTCCTTGGGCAAGATACTAACCCCATGTTGCTCTATTTTAAACCAGAGGCTTCAGACGCAGGTTCTGCAGCCTCTGCACTGCTGTGCCATCAGTCTGTTGGACAGTATTTGATAGATTTCAGGGAAAAATGAAGGAACATGAACAACTGGTCAGAAACACTTATACTTTATACATCAAGCTTTTCTTATGCAACATCCACACGTGAATCATGAAACTTTAACATTTAAAGTATCGTAGCGCTGTTCCTAAATTTTCTGACTCTTGTTTTAATGGTAATAGTCAAAGTGTGATCGGTGAATTGTGAGCAGCAGAAAGGAGGAAAGCACTAATGCTGGCACAAGGGGGCACAAGCCAGTGTACTCCAAGTGCCAGCCTGGGTAAATGGGGAGTGTTGCATTAGTAAGGGCATTCTGAACTAAAGCTTTACCAAATAAAATGCGTGGATCATAATGAATAAGACTGTCATGCTACTGATGGCTGAAAGAAAAGGAAGAGGAGGAAGGAGGCATGTTAGGAGTAGGGATGGGTATCGTTTAGGTTTTATACGACACCGGTGCCAAACCAGTACTTTTGAAACAGTGCCGGTGCTTAATCGGTGCTCGAATCAGTGCTTAAAGAATGGAGAACACAAACTTTGTCCAAAAACCTCTCATGTTTTTATTTTTAGCAGTCTCTTTTTTTCTGCAAAATGATAACCAAGTCAGCCTTTTCTGTTGATACAACACACCTCCTTTGGTTGGAACCGGTGCTTAAAGAATGGAAAACACAAACTTTGTCCTGAAACCTCTCATGTTTAGCTATCTATCAAACAAGAAGACAGCCACATGTAACTATGACGGTGTTTGCTAGTTCACCTTACATGCATTAATGTAATAACGTGGTTAGCCTACTCAACGTAAATTACACACGAACAACATGAAGCTACTCACACAGAGAAGAATGGCTGCTGCTGCCGTCATCATCCATCATCATTTCTGCTACACTGACAGGGCTAGGGGCCAGGACTCTCCTCTTCGGGTTCTTGGCGGACGTGTCTAACTTCGGGTCCGATAACAGGCACCACACCCGCAGTAGATGTGCTCGGTGTGAGGTCTCACAGCAAGCTATCAAATACGGTGCATTTCTCGGCTTTAAAAAAAAAAAAAAACCGCTATGTGTCACCAGGTGTTTCATGGTAAACGGACTGATTCTTATATAGCGCTCTTCTACTCTCCCGGAGTACTCAAAGCGCTGTATACAACATGCCACAATCATCCAATCACACCAGCACTTTATCTGTATTCAGTGCTTTCTAAGTACATTCCCACTCCGATGGATGCATCGGAGAGCAAGTTGGGGTTAGTATCTTGCCCAAGGATACTTGACACGCAGACTGGAGGAGCCTGGGATCGAACCATCAACCTTCCGATCAGCAGGTGACCAGCTCTACCCCCTGAGCTACAGCCACCCTGTTTCATCAGATTGGAGGTGTTACCTCCTTTGCACTTGTTGCAGGCTGCTGAGTTTGCGTCTTTTGCTGTGAAGTACAGCCAGACGTTTGACCGCTTCGCCTTGGGCATTTTTAATCTGTAGCTCTGCTCTAAAAGAACATACGTACCTGGGCCCGCCTACTATCCTTGGAAAGGTAAAATGATTGGCTAGAATCCAAAGTGTATGACATCTCAGGAAAAAAAAAGCACGGAAAAAAAGCACCGAAATGTGCGCTGCTTTTCGGTCTGGTTACTACCGTTTATGTCAGATCCGGTGCCATAATGGCATCGAATACCGGTACCCATCCCCAGTTAGGAGGCAATGGTAGAGAAGGAAAGACAGGAGAGTGGAGGTGATGTATCTAAATGCATCTGAACAAAGCAGAAGTACACACCAAACTCAATGGACAGTCAAATGTAGAATGACAGAACAGAACTGCAGGCTGAGTTTGGATGTTTGACTTTGTCTTTCACACCTCTCTGTGGCTCACACACACAGTGACGTCAGACACATTCACACTCACTGTTTCATCTCCTTTGTGAACAAATTCATTACTTTCTTCCTTCAATGATCTACATACTACGTGCTGCCCAGTGAATACTTTGGAATGTATTCCATCCCCTTTCAAGGCAGACTTACCCAGTTTATTCTCCATTACGAGACAACAATCAGCCACACTCACACAGACCACGTCTGGCCCGCACTCGCTCACACGTGCGTTCACACACCAATGAGAGCTCTATCCTCCTTACATATTGGTGGATAAACCAAACACTCAACACCCTCAGCAGCGGAGGAAAAACCTCCTTTCGGTGGAGAAACCATCCTTAACCCTCCTTGAAAACTGGCGAAGAAACCAGACCTCCTTAGAAAAATTAAAAAACTGGTGGGGAAACCAGACCTCCTTAAAAAAAATAAAGAAAAACCGGTGGAGAAGCCAGGTAGCTTGTGTCTGCATGCACAGCTAGCGCGCTCCCATACCTGCGTTTAACCACACGCTCACGTAGCCGCTCTCTATTGTTTTAGGTCCGCGTGCACCTGCCCAACCAGCGCTCCCCCGGACTCGCGTCTACATGCGCAGTCACGGTGACGCATAAGGCCTTCTGTATTTACTGTCTGTGTTGCTTTTCGTTCACGGGAAGAGTCTCTGGATCCTGTCAATTGCCATCCAACCCGAGGGCAGTTCAGACGCTAACTCACCGGCCTGGCGACAAAATTAAGCACCAGGGCTTTCATCAGGCGTCCCAGACCTCCTGGCTGCTAGCAGACTTCAGTGTCTCCTCTCCCTCTCCTCGGTGGACACAATGCGTTGGGCTCCGGCTCAGAAGGACCAAATAAATGTTGGGTCTGCGCTTCCACAGGCCTCCTGGTTTAGAAACTTATTCTTGTTAACGACAAGCAAGGAAACAAGACAACATCTTTAACCGGTTTTTACTTGTAGCAAGGGAGGCTGGTTGGAACCAGGCTCTTGGAGCTGAACGCTCCTCACCTGTCTGCTAGCCAGCATCAAATAAACAGCCTTCCTTGCTGCCTTTTATTGAAAACAGTTACAGTACACACAAGCACCTCCCATTGTAAAACCCCCCTATGGTTACAAAAGATAAGGCACTGTGTGTGTATGTGTGTGTGTATGCATGTGCTTGAATGCGTGTGTGTGTGTGTGTGTGTGTGTGTGTGTGTGTGTGTGTGTATTTGTGTTTGGAGGTGCATTTGTGTGACCTCCTGCTCACCAAAAGGGTCAAAAAAGCAGGAAGCTTATTAACCAAGAAAACAGAACCTTCTGATAGGATGTCCCTATAATAAAACACTAAAGCCTCCCCACCAACAGGCTGGTTGCAGAGGTGGTCAGAGACAAAGGAATGTCTTTGATCAGCTGCTTGAACTAAGACTTACAAATTTAAGTAACACAGAGACAACATTTAACAATTTGACTCCAACAGCTGCCAGCTGAGATTTAAATGTAATTTAAATGAAGGATTGAAGGTTATTGGGTTTTTTGAACGTAGAGATCACATCAACGTATATGAATTGTATGATATGTCTCTTCTATTTTTCTATGATCATATTTTGATGTTGATTGTGATTGGTTTTATTTGTTTCTTCAGTGGTTGTAGTGTTTTAATATTTAGTCATTTTTTCCATTATTGTAATTGTGTATAAAGTTTAATTTGAATGAAAGTTACTCTCAAATGCTTTCAGTGTTGCTGTGTTGAGTGTTTGCATGTTTAAAGTTTGTATGGAAGACACAGAAAGACGTTTGGCTAAAGAAATCTGTGCTAGAGTGACTTTTGAAATAAATAGTAGAAAACAAAACAGATGTTGAATTCTTTAGAGAATTTTCTAGAAATCTTTTTCTTTCAAAACAGAATTCAGAATATTGATCTTTGACATGGAAGCTGTTTCTACAGGATCCTGATGGACACTCAAAGCTTTTATAAAATGTTCTCATTAGTTGTTTACAGCAGAATATCAACCGATGTGAACCAAAACAACAAAAGTGCACAAGTGTGTGAGACTACAAATTATAGAATCAGTACTGCTGATTTCATTACGCTTAACTTTTAAAGGCAGATTTTGTATCTGAGAGCAGGGACATGATAGGTTTGTAGCTTGAACCTATTCGCTGGAACGTTGAAGGCAATGTGATTACACAGCAAGCAAGACACGAGTAGGCAACATTCTTTATGTTTCACGCGCACGGGAGAGAACTGGACAGGCGCCGTTCCTTCGCTTGACCCCAGTTGCTCTCGTCCGTTCCCCCGTAACACTGCTCTTTTATTGTGGTTACATGAATATGCATAGGTTCATTAACATATGACATAGGTATACATGTGAACAAAGAATACCTTGTGTGTGGGGGTCAAACTGTGACCCCAGGAAGACTCCCCAGAGCCGTCCATCTAAACAAAAGGCACTTAGACTAAAACAGACATAGATACGTTTATCCTACCATAAAACAATAAGACAAGGTACGACCTCTCCCATGCTCCTAAAATGTGGGTGTGAAAGTCAGAGAGCTCTGGAATGCACACAAAGCTTGCAGACTATTAAGGATCAAACCTCTACCAATCTACACCTAATTAAAAAAATCTAAGAATATATAAGTAGATATTTCTAAGCATAAATGACAATCACAATACAAATCTAACAGACACTTGCTGTGTTCAGTGTGACTCGTCTCTGCAGAAGGTCAGAGGTATCCTTGGGCAAGATATGGAACCCCGACTTGCTCTCCGATGCATCCATCATAGTGTCATTGTTAGAAAAAGAAGTGCTTGTGTGAATGAAGCACGCTGTATAAAATGCTTTGAATGCTCATATTGAAAAGCAGCTTATAAGAACTGGTTCATTTTCCAGGTAATTCCACTATTAAGACAACAGACATTTGGGAGGCTTTCTCCTGAGAGTAACACTGAAAGTCTTGCTGCTCCTCCACAAAATGAACTCTTCAGTTTAGATTTGATTAAAGACACAGCTCAGCTAAACACAACTCAAACTAATCTACACTATTTTTCTTTATTACGCAGCATTTTTATAACTATTTCCAGATGTTTCTAAAGATGAAAACAGAATTAAACTCCAGCCTGATCCGTTTCTGAGGTTCCTGACTCTGAACGTCCCTCAAACGCCTCTCTGATCGTTTCCTTACGTCACTTTTACTTTCGCTTTCTTGAATGTTGTGGCGCAGTTGATCGTCTCCATGTTAAGGTAATGTTAGCAGTCTGTACTGTTTTCCTGGCTAACATCAGCTGTGTGCAGCTTAGTTTCAGCATAAATCTGCTTCGTTTTATGTGAGATCAGAGTCTGGGAACGAGACAGAAATAGTTAGTTGATGATCAGCAGCTGAACTCAGAGTCGATGTTACTGTGGATCCACTGACTGATGACTGTAGGCAGCTTCTCCTGCCGCCATCAGTCTGTGGATGTATGGGCTCAAATTGTGGTCATAAATATTTTGTACTTGTAAATCAGGATTTGTGTGTGTAAAAAGAATTTGTGTGTATGTAAAAAAGATTTGT
Organism: Oreochromis niloticus; assembly: GCF_001858045.2. NCBI lineage: Eukaryota > Metazoa > Chordata > Actinopteri > Cichliformes > Cichlidae > Oreochromis > Oreochromis niloticus. Next base: position 2,527,536 of record NC_031967.2, read on the forward strand.
GTGTGGACTTAGCCAAGAAACACGTGTGAAACTCTGCACTCAAGTTTCAAGTTACAAGTACGACCCTATTTTTCTTCCTTTCATCTGATTGGCCAATGTCATGTCAATCACAAATTTAACAATCCAATCAGAGAACAGATGGGTTTGGCTATTGTAGGGGTGCTTTATGAAGCTTCAGGTCCTTGAAGGGAATAAATGCCCCTTTTCATGCCAGCCCAGCGTTTTCCTTCGTCACTAGGAAGGAAAACAGTCTGTGGTTGTCCGAGTTTTGTGATTTTTGTGTCACAGGTTTACGTGCTTAGTTAGCAGTTAGCATTAGCAGCACATGCTGCGTCCGATGTGAAAGGACTTTTATGCTGCGCACTGTGACTCACAGCAATGGTCCCGGGTCCGCCCTGACTTTGTGTTTAACTAATCCTAAAGTAATAATGGTGGGGACCTAGCTTCTATCGGATATTTACATAGAGATCCTCCAGCTTCAATCTGTATTACCCTTCAAGGACCTGCAGTTCAAAAAAGCGCCCCTCCGACAGCCAAACCCATCTGTTCTCTGATTGGATTGTTAAATTTGTGATTGACATGACATTGACCAATCACATGAAAGGAGGAAAAATAGGGTCGTACTTGTAACTTGAAACTAGTCCCACATGAAAATGTCAACAGTCAAACTCAAAATCTCTTTTTGTCAAAAATAAAATAACAGCAGACCAATTTGAACAAAGTTGGTAAAATGCTTCAGAAATTAGTAAAATATTAAAAAGTGTCTTGATGCTCAATCATCCAGTAAATCCCCAAAAAGTTGATTCTGTTCATCTGGATGTTTTCAGCAGCATGGATCAGTGTGAGGACAGAGAGGAGGGAGTCCCTCCCTCTAAAAGCACTCTGTGTGGGGAACATGAGAGCCAGACCAAAGCTCAGAGGTGAGATGACCATCTCTAACTGTCCGTGACTCTTCTCCATGTCACAGCTCAGCACTCACATCACTGCTCCATCATTATTCACACTCATACCTCTGTGTGTGTTGTTTTAAAGCCCAGAGCTGTGGGGCGTACCAGGCTCAGCTGGACATAACCCTAAAACTAATCCAGAACCTGGACCTGAACCCAGCTGTGTTTCCTTAAAGAGCAACGAGTCGAAGGGTTTTATTCTAAACTTTAACAAAAGACTGTTATGTGACAAAGAGTAAGTACATTATTTTTTATGAGTTTGTTCATTCAGATTGTTCATCATGTCTTTAATTTAATATTTCCAGTTTTTCCTTCCTATCTCATGAAGCTGTGACATTTATTGTTTTTCTTTTAGGATCAATAAGAGGCCAGAATCTCCTGGACCTGAACCCAGCTGTGTGTCCTTAAAGAGCAACGAGTCGAAGGATATTGAAATAAACTTTAAAGGCTGTTCTTCTGCTGCTGAGAGGTAATGTGTGTCTAGATGTTGTTGCTGACTCTGTATTTTTGAATAAATCCTCATATTTAATATCAGCTCAGCTCTTCAATTCAACCAGAGTTCAAACAAAGGCTTAATATACGTGTGTATTTGATATAATGCCAACAAGTACAAATAGGTGTTCTTACAGGTCTTAATCACAGAGCTCTGATAAGTCTGGTGACTTTCACAGTCAGTAATTTTGCTGCCTTTTACTTTATATTGGCCTTTTTAAAGCCCTTCAAATTCATACAGAGCTTTTAACACCAAACTCCTTTACAGTCCTTCTCCTCTCACACACGATCACACGACTGATTTGTCTGCAGCAGCTGTGTTACTACTAGTATTTTATTATGTGTGTAATCTCCTCATATTGTTCCTATGGTTTAGTTTGACTTCCTTCTGCAAACTCAGCTGCTCTGTTGCTGATACACGTCTCCATCAATATAATTGATCAGATGCTGCCAACACCATGTGTTTCATGTGAACGCTCAGCTGAAACCCTGGGTTGACTTATCGAGTTAATAACAAGCTTCACGTGACTGTGAATGCTAAAGTGAATCCAGATAAAGGAAAGAGACCCTGCTAATGTTGGACTCACTTCTTAGTGTAGATCCCAGGAGGAAGTTCAACATAGCAGCCATTCTTTGTGCGAGCTCGACCAAACCTGAGACCACAGTGCAGGATAATGATTATCATCTGTCTCTGTCAAGCACATTTAAAATCCACAAATAACAAAAATAATTATATTTGATCATTAAAAATATGTTTTCAATTAAAAAAGCATGAGCACACTGGTGGATTACAGAAAGATGAAAACTCGTTAACAGTAAAGTTAATTTAGGCGTAAACAAAGAGGCAAACATACTTAAGTAGAAGGACTGATGTTTGTGTTAAAATAGCCTCTTAAAGCTGAAATACTGATTCAACTTCTTTACTCAAGTAAAGGTAAAAGAGTCCAGGCTCTGAAATGTACTCACAGTGTTAAAGTAAAAACTCCATCTTTGAAGCAAATTTCTGCCAGTTTTTGTGCAAAGTTACCTGAATTTCTACCTCCAACATTAATATGAGAAAATTATCTGAACTTTTATTCTAATGAATTTAATCAGCTTGAACATTTTGTAGCACAAAAGTAGAAAAACCCCAAAGGGAATAAAAAATAGCTCCATTTGCTGTTGCCTGCATTGTAGATGGTGGCTTTGCCTCAACACCTAAACAGGAAAATGAGTTTAGTCAAGTATTAAAGTGGGATTGAAGAGGTCAGGAAACCAGAGATCAGGTGTTGTGGTGCAGCATGGTCACAAGAATCATTTAGAAATAAAATATTTTCTCTTCTAGATTTTTTGCACACAGTCTGATGTGCTGCTGCTCTGAGGTTTACTGCTCTCTGTGTACTTAGAAAACTGTGAGGTACAAGTAGATTTGACACAAGTTATAATGGCTGATTTCCATATAACGGTGGAATTCAGGGACTTAATCGTTAAGTAAGAATAAAGTTTGAAGCCTAATCTTGAAAGTAGAGATAGTGTCTGTCTCCTGAATCCAAACTGGAAGCTGGTTCCACAGAAGAGGGGCCTGAAAACTGAAGGCTCTGCCTCCCATTCTACTTTTAAATACTCTAGGAACAACAAGTAAGTCTGCAGTGCAAGAGCGAAGTGCTCTAATAGGGTGATATGGTACTACAAGGTCATTAAGATAAGATGGGGCCTGATTATTTAAGACCTTGTATGTGAGGAGCAGGATTTTGAATTCTGGATTTAACAGGAAGCCAATGAAGGGAAGCCAAAACAGGAGAAATATGCTCTCTCTTTCAAGTCGCACGCATGAAAAAGGTCACACACTAGACTTGGAGCTTTCCCACGGGCTGGATGTGTGCATCACTGAAATGTCTGAGTTGGGCATCTCCGATCATTTTCCTGTGTTGTTCACTGTAACGCTGCGCTGCTCGGTAAATAAGCTGTGCGCCCCAATGCGTAAAAAGCAAGCTCTTAATGCTCTGACAGCGCCGCTTTTTCTGCTGCCTTTATGGACTCTGGAATAATGAACTCCAGCTGTTAAAGTGTTGAGGACCTTTCGGACACTCTTCGTTCTACCTGCACTGATATTTTGGACTCTATTGCTCCGTTCAGGACTCTGCGCGCTCAGCATTTATCAGAGCTGTGGTTGAATGAACATACGCGCTCCCTCAGACGTGACTGTAGACGCGCTGAAAGGAGATAGAAAAAGGACAGATTGTATGTTTCTCTACAGATTTTAAGGACTTTCTGTCTTTCTTACCAAGAAGCTGTAAAAACTGCAGACACAGTTTGTCTTAAACTTAGTGTCAGTAAACAGTCACAGGCCTCAGGTACTTTTTAATGTCCTCAATCGTTTTCTTCGTTCACGTGATAATGTCGGAGTCATTTCTTCACCAAGTATTTGTGATGATGTTTTAGCATTTTTAACAACAAGGTTCTATCTATTAGGGCTCTTGTCTCGCCGACTGCTGCCTCAGTCCGAGTCTTTCTCCTGTGTGCTCAGCTGTCTTAGAGCAGTTTGATCCCGTCTCCCTTAATGACTTGACTGCGGTAGTTTGTAACCTAAGATCATCACACTGCCCCTCTGATTGTCTCCCCCCAACTACTCTTTCAAGGATTGTCAGGTTGGAGATTGGCCTATAATTAGCTAAGACAGCTGGTCTAGGGATGCTTTTTAAGTAAAGGTTTAACTACAGCCAGCTAGGGATGGGTACCGTTTAGATTTGAAAACCTGCTCAATCAGAATCAGTTGCTGATGATGGCTTTTTTCTTTTACATTAATCATGTATAATCTTAACTCCAAGTGAACATAGACTTGATTGAAGTAACTCAGATCAGCCAATTCAAAATGCTAATTCAATCACCTCTGAGTTTATGGCTAGACTCAGTTTGTTGGCCCTGCACCTTAAAACTATTCCCTGTTTGTCCCTCATGTTTTTTGGATATTGTTTTTACATCTCATGTCACGGCTAGCGGGGCGAGCCATGTTGAATTTAATAAAGGACCCAAGATGCCGACACTGCTGTGAAGTGAGTGAGCTTTATTGAAACGGTGAAGTGCAGTGGAGATGGCCTGTGCAGAAGCTAAGATAACCTCTACTGAAAAAACTAAAAAACTAACCTGAAACCTTAAACGGAGACACGGGGAGATAACACAGACGAACCAGCAACAAGCAGGAGAAAACAAAGGGCTCATATACACAAAAGAGCCATCAGGGAATGAGAAAAGGGAGACACAGCAGGATCAACTGGACACAACCAGACAAGGGGAAGCAAAAGTAGACACACTAACGTAGGACATGGCTCTGTCAAAATAAAACAGGAAGTGAACACAGAGACACAATACTAACACAGTACAGAGGGAACACAGAAACCAAAACCTCAGAACTAGAAAATCTTAATCAGGATGAAATTGTAACCAAAGACAATAAGAATCAAAACAAAACCACTGAGTCCACAGACTCGGGACAGACATCGGCTCAAACTGTGGTCATAAATATTTTGTAAATCAGACTGTGTAGTTGTGAACTGAGTTTTGTAACATTGTGAAACAAAATATCTGAAAAGATTATGTTTTTGCGTTCATTGATTTGTGTGTGTAAAAATGTAATAAATGTAATAAACATTAGAACTACTTTTGCTGACACAAAGTTTGGCGAGCACTGCAAGTTGTCCCTTTAAACCAGTCACTGATATAAAGAGAGCACCTTGTTCCAGGGCATCTGAGCATGGAGGGAAAGCTTTATGCAGGAGATGGTAAGAGCTGTTGGGACTAAAGAAACTGAGCAGAAAACTACAGACATCTGGAAACTGAGTTGTTAATTCTCAGTGGGATCACCAGGACTAGCAAAGCTTCACCATGACAGTCATCTGATTGAACCCATCCAAACATCACTTCATGGACCTTTAGCTTGTGTCTGTGTGTGGACAGACATAACATGAGCTAATTATTCATTACTCCTCCACAGAGTGGAGCAGGAGAGAGCCGAGGTTTCCACTGGTCAGTCTGCACAGCAACATCAAACACACCTGGACTCTGTGGTTATGGTTTGTAGTACTACGTTTACATTTGTTCTTTTCAGTCACCTCTATGCTGCACTTTGTGGACCAGAGGATTGTCAGTGTGTCCAACATAAGTCAGAGTTTGGGCTCCATGATTTCAGTCAGATTGGGGTGACTGTAGCTCAGGAGGTGAGCAGGTCAGCTACTAGTCAGAAGGTTTGTGAATCAAACCCGGCTGGCAAATGTACTGGGTAACGTACTAAACCCAAGCTGCCCTCTGATGCATCCATCAGAGTGTGAAAGAAAGTATTTAAGCACAGAACAATGTGCTTGGTTGAATGAGGCATGTTGTATAAAATGCTTTGTGTGCACAGAGTATCACAGAGAGCTGTATAAGAACCAGTCCATTTACCACTGGGTAATTCATATAGTCTTCTTTTCCAGCGGCTGGAGGACAACATCACCATGTTTGTGAAGAACGAGCTGAAGAAGATCCAGAAGCTTCTGAGTCCAGATCACCCAGAAACTTTAAAGAGCCAGATGGAGGATGAGGAGATGTTTGAAGGTGAGGATGAAGATGAAAGAAAGAGCTGCAGAGAAGCATTTCTGAAGATCACACTCCACTTCTTGAGGAGACTTAAGCAGCATGAGATGGCTGACCATCTGCAGAGCAGTAAGAGAATTTCTCTAAAGACTGAATATTGATCTTTCCTAATAGCTCAAGAAATGGACCAATAGACATTCATCCTTTCAGGGTACTGAAAGGCTGTGATATTTATTATATAATAATTAATTCTTCTGAATTTCTTACTTTCAGAAATATTTGCTTCACTCCGTAAACATGAACTTAAAGCCCAACTGAAGAAGAAGTTACAGTGTGTGTTTGAGGGCATCGCTAAAGCAGGAAGCCCAACCCTTCTGAATCAGATCTACACAGAGCTCCACATCACAGAGGGAGGGACTGCAGAGGTCAATGATGAACATGAGGTCAGACAGATTGAAACAGCATCCAGGAAACCAGACAGACCAGAAACAACCATCAGACAAGAAGACATCTTTAAAGCCTCACCTGGAAGAGACGAACCAATCAGAACAGTGCTGACAAAGGGAGTGGCTGGCATTGGGAAAACAGTCTTAACACAGAAATACACCCTGGACTGGGCTGAAGACAAAGCCAACCAGGACATCCAGTTCATATTTCCATTCACTTTCAGAGAGCTGAATGTGCTGAAAGAGGAAAAGTTCAGCTTGGTGGGACTTGTTCATCACTTCTTTAATCAAACTAACCAATCAGGAATCTGCAGGCTTGAAGACTTCCAGGTTGTGTTCATACTTGATGGTCTGGATGAGTGTCGACTTAATTTGGACTTCAACAAAACTAAAATCCTGACTGAAACCAGAAAGTCCACCTCATTGGATGAGCTGCTGACAAACCTCATCAGAGGGAACCTGCTCCCATCTGCTCGCCTCTGGATAACAACACGACCTGCAGCAGCCAATCAGATCCCTCCTCAGTGTGTCGACATGGTGACAGAGGTCAGAGGGTTCACTGACCCACAGAAGGAGGAGTACTTCAGGAAGAGATTCAGAGATGAGGAGCAGGCCAGCAGGATCATCTCCCACATCAAGAAAGCTCGAAGCCTCCACATCATGTGCCACATCCCAGTCTTCTGCTGGATCACTGCTACAGTTCTGGAGGATGTGCTGGAAACCAGAGAGGGAGGACAGCTGCCCCAGACCCTGACTGAGATGTACATCCACTTCCTGGTGGTTCAGGCCAAAGTCAAGAGTATCAAATATGATGGAGGAGCTGAGACAGATCCACACTGGAGTCCAGAGAGCAGGAAGATGATTGCGTCTCTGGGAAAACTGGCTTTTGATCAGCTGCAGAAAGGAAACCTGATCTTCTATGAACCAGACCTGACAGAGTGTGGCATCGATATCAGAGCAGCCTCAGTGTACTCAGGAGTGTTCACACAGATCTTTAAAGAGGAGAGAGGACTGTACCAGGACAAGGTGTTCTGCTTTGTTCATCTCAGTGTTCAGGAGTTTCTGGCTGCTCTTCATGTCCACCTGACCTTCATCAACTCTGGACTCAATCTGCTGGAAGAACAACAAACAACGTCCATGTGGTCTAAATTATTTGATAAACCAAAACTCCAATCTCTCCACCAGTGTGCTGTGGACAAGGCCTTACAGAGCCCCAATGGACACCTGGACTTGTTCCTCCGCTTCCTCCTGGGTCTTTCACTGCAGACCAATCAGACTCTCCTACGAGGTCTGCTGACACAGAAAGGAAGTAGCTCACAGACCAATCAAGAAGCAGTTCAGTACATCAAGGAGAAGCTCAGTGAGAATCTGTCTGCAGAGAAAAGCATCAATCTGTTCCACTGTCTGAATGAACTGAATGATCGTTCTCTAGTGGAGGAGATCCAACAGTCCCTGAGATCAGGACGTCTCTCCACAGATAAACTGTCTCCTGCTCAGTGGTCAGCTCTGGTCTTCATCTTACTGTCATCAGAAAAAGATTTGGATGAGTTTGACCTGAAGAAATACTTTGCTTCAGAGGAGGCTCTTCTGAGGCTCCTGCCAGTGGTCAAAGTCTCTAAAAAAGCTCTGTAAGTTATAAAGTTTTTATTATTTCATTTGGTTGGTATGTTATGGAAAAACACACTGCCATGAACACTGTAATATAATCACTGTACCTTTATATACACGTGACTTATATTAATGCTGCTGCCCTCTTGTGGCTAAAGTGTAATTATGTTATTGTTATTAGGGAGGATTTGAGAGAAACAAGTGAGTCAGCACCTTCGCTTTAGCTTAAAAATCCAAATTCTTATGTCATCAGGTATAGTTGCATGTGTTCATTATCATAATTTAACCTTTAATATTGATGTCTTCAATTTATTTTGAGTAAAGTAGCAATAATTTTATGGTTGTATTAAATAAATACATCAATAATGAATTATTTAATTCAGTAATTAATTAAAAATGTACATAATTAATTTAAAAATTATATTGATAATGAATTATTTAATGGTGTATTTATTTAATTCACGTTGCTACTCCTGGCCCTGCATCGCTGTTCATAAATAAATTTTATGTGAGGGATGTGAATGAGGATGATGAAGATCTGATGATAGCAGATAAAAACAGGCTGCAGAGACTTTGAGCCATACAGGGCACACAGTGTGTGTACAGAACAGCTGAAATCATTATGGAGGCCTCACTGGAATATGGAAGCATCACAGTACAGCTTCACTAAAGTCTCTGAGATGAGAAATGAAGCAGCCAGAGCTTTTTCATGAGTGGAAATCCACTGTGACTGTGAGCTGCTGCTACAGCCTCCAGATTAGCCAGCAGCTCATCCTGCTCAACATTTTCTCACCAACTTTAATGGAAGTGTGATGTTTTCAGCTGGAGTGATGGTCAGGGTGGCCTCCCTCTCCTCTTCTTCTCCTCTTCCTCTTGTGCACGTTAGCATATGCTACTTCTGGTCCGGAAACTCCTGTGGGGAGCTTTGTTTCCGGTGTCCTGTTCGCGCCTTGTTTACATCCAAAACAAGTTAAGCAAATGAATGAATCAAGCGGCGATTTACATTTCTATAGATGTTTTGGGCATTTACCCAATATATCTGTAAATGATGTTCATCGACTTGTCGATATTTTTCCCCCGCGCCTCAGAGCAAAAGAGAAAAGGGATTCAAATGTTATATTTCTCAGCTGTCCCTCGTTTATCGCGGGTGTTATGTTCTAAAAATAACCAGGTGAATTCAAGTAGCCAATTTTATTTTTGACGGTGCAAAACGTTTCGTGGACATCCAGTACTGCACTTCAGAGTCACGCTGCTAGCGACCGATGCAGCGATTCTGTACAGGAGAGACGGCACGGAGGAGATCGTCTGCAGCGAGCAGGACGCAGGACACAATGTGACGTAAAATAAGCATGAAAACTTGCACTAAAAAATCCGCCAAACAGCGAGGTGAAAGGTGAACCGCGTTATAGCGACTGACCACTGTAATTTTGAAGGTAAGTCACAACATACCCTTCGTACATACTAATGTATTGAAACCCTTAAGAGCAATCATTCATTTTTGTGTGGCTTTTTTCACGGTTTGTTAACATGCTGTGTAGGTGTGTACTTGACTAGCTGATATCGACATAACGGGGGAAACATCTGGTTTGACTGTTGTTCAGCTGTAGTTTGAATGCTGAACATTTGCCTGTTTAATCATAAGACCAGTCACTATACAGAGATGTGCTTCTGAATGTGGACGATGTGTCTTCTGCTGCAGTGATGCAGCTCTGCTTGTGTTGAGTGATGTAAACAACTGATCGATCGAAACTCTTTAAACGTCAAAATTGATCATTAGATTTTTTATGACACAACAGTGGTGAGTGTTCCCACCTTCTTCTCTTTGTGACTTAACGCCATCTTTCCGTTTTCGAGTTTTGGACATGATTTTGGAGAATATCTTCGCAGTAGCGATTGACCGCAAAGTAAAGCTACCGGAAATCTACAACCCCACATCCGGTCTCAAACCAGGAAGTTAGCATTTTCTCGTGCACAGGGTCTATTTGTAAAGCCACTTCTGCTGCTTTCATTCATTTGAAGTCCTGTAGCTGAGTTTGGGAGAGACTAACAGCCTCAGCAGCAGAGGGGAGAAAGGCTGTAACACCACCACTTTACTCTGTTCTACCTGTCACATCATTTTATCAGGAAACAAATATGCTCATGTTTTTACTATGTTTGTCTTGAAGATGTAAGAAGATCACATGGTGCTTTTTATTATTGTGTTGGTTTGTTTCCTGTCTCTTGGATGGAGCCCAGCTGTGCGTGGCCCCTGGGCCTGTGGTCAGAGTGTGTGCTGGATAATCCGGCCCAGGATGAGGCCAAACTGACATGGGATGAAATGTCTGTCACATAATTGAGCTTAGTGTAGTTTCATTTCTGCACAATTTAAAAACAACCAAAACTTTGTTCTGTCTTTTCTATGTTATACTGTAGACTTTCTTTGATACTGTGTCCAAAAGGAGCAGCTTTTACTTTGAAGGGGAGGCGTCTCTGTTTCCTCTTCAGGTTGGATGATGGAAGCAAATGAGTGTGTGATGTTCTTTCAGTGTTGCACTTTGTAGACGCTCCCTGAGCACTGGTCTCACAGCCAGCTGCACATAGAGACCAGTGTTGTTAGTCCAGGTCAGAAGATGACTTGTTGGAATGAAAATGAGCTTGTAGTTTGTCTGCTTTAATCATGTGACTGGAAAAAGGTGTTGGACTTCAAATATGTCCATTTCTTTCACACTTCACCTTTAAAAGTGAAGCCTTGTGGTTCCTGGAAGGAAAAACACGATTTTTTCAAGTCTTTGTCCTGTTTTTATGATAAATGTACGACTTTAATGTGAAACATTCAGAGTTTTTTCTCTTGTTGTGTTTGTTTGAAGCTGCTTCCTGTTGGCTTCAGCTGTTTGGAGTTTCCATTTTCTAAACTTCTACATTCTGAACCTTCTTCAGCTCTGAACAGATGATGAAACACTGAATGATTTCAAGCTCACACTTTGTCTAATAAACTTACATCTTTCATTCTTTATACAGATTGGAGCGCTGTGGTTTGTCAGAGATCAGCTGTGATTATCTGGCAGCAGCACTGAAGTCCAACCCCTCCCATCTGAGACAGCTGGAGCTGAGTAACAACAACAAGCTGCAGGATTCAGGAGTGAAGCATCTGTGTGGTTTCCTGGAGAGTCCAGGATGTGGACTTGAAACTCTGAGGTCAGTCAGCATGTTTTAGTTGTGCTGAGATGAATATGATGTGAAAGTTGTGCTGACACTAAACTGCAGACATCAGGCTGATATTATACTGATCCACACTGAGGATCTTCATGGTAAAGTCTGTTTTCTTCTTCTCTGGTTTAGTCCATTGACTGCAGCAGAACAATGTTCACATTTCAAACCTTCAAAGAAGAAGAAAAATCCTCCACTGGATAATTCACTGTGAAACTCTCCAACTTTTCATTCCACCTTAAAATCTGTGTGACACTGAAATCCAAAGCAAAATGTGCGTTTGCTTTACAGACAGCAGTCCAACACAAACATACACACATCATCCAAAACACAGTCCAACATCCAAATCTCCTCCACTGCCAGCATGAATGATGGGAAAGAGAAGGAGGAAGACTCTGACATTCAGGGTTAGAATGAGTTTCATGAAGCAGACTGTGAAGATCAAAGCTGCATTAGAAGCTTACATGAATGAATGAGTGGACAGAAGTGGACACAGATCATCTGAAGCACTTCAAAGGCTTTAAATCAGCACATTTCTCTTTATTCTTTATCAACTCTGTTAGTTTCTCTCAGTTTTCTGTGGAATGAAGCTAACAGCAGGCTAATAAGATGCTGACCAATAGGTTTCTATTAAAGGTTGTAATTTGTATCTGAAAAAGTGCTTTGGCTCAGCAGGGATCAGCTTACAGGTAGAATACAGCTGCTGGATGGGATTAGCATGTCATAGCTATCTACCAAACTGCTAACTGGGGGATTTCAGGCCATCTATGAATCATTTTTGCTAAGTGTTTATTCAGCTTAGGCTCACAGGGCTGCAGCCTGTGCCCTAGCTGTCATTGGGCAAGAGGCGTGGTCCACCTGCACAGGTGAGCAGTCCATCACAGGGCCAACAGAGAGAGACAGAGAAGCACTCTCTCACATCCACACCTACAGCCAATTTAGAAGCACCAATGAACCTAAGCAGCATTTCATTGGACTGTGGGAGAACATCCAACCTCCACAGAAAGGCCAACAAGCTTCAACCTACAACCTTCTTGCTTTAAGGCACTAGTGCCAACCACTTTTCCCCATTTCAGCCCAAATCCTGCATCTTCCTGTTTCTGACTCCAGGCCAGTTCCACTAACACTTTCTCATCAGACACTGCCACCTAGTGGAGGAAGTCTTAGTTCCATTTGAAGCTTCAGATGACAGTTAGTTCCTTTACAAAGAGGTGGAGGTGGTGGGGCCACAGCACCATCATCACTGAGTGCCATAGGACACTTAACCTTTGTTTCCATATGCTGGGAACTTCCTGTTGTTCCAAGGAGGACTGGAAAATGTGTGAAAACCTCCCAGTCAGTTCCTCACAGCACACTTCAATCATTTCCCTCCCACAGCATCAGGACCAGGGCTTTTTCTCTCTTTGGTCCCACTAAGAGATTTCCACACAAACACCTCATCAGTGGGACTCTCAGAGCTACCAGCCCTTTGCTACAATCACAAAGCTCTTCATTGAAATCAATGATATCAAAGCTGGAATCAAATGAGTCCAAGTCTTCTGCTGATTCAGCATCACATTCATCTTTGCTCCTTGTTCTGCATCCCCACCATGGACTTCATTCCTTTCCAAGCCAGCCTTGAGTGTCCTTTATTCAGCTCATCCTCTGCTTTACTTTTACACCTGATTTTAGCTGCTTTATCTCTCTTTCAACAAGTTTCTGTGCCTCAATCTTTTTCTTCTCTCCCTCATAACAAGACAGCTTCTTCTGCCTGAGAACATGTTGGAGTGATTTACTAATCCAGGGCTGCTTATTGGGGAAAATACTTCCTGTTTTCAAAGTAATCCCCATTTTTTCCAGAAAGAAATGTAAGTAGAAATCGATGATCTAAGTGAGAACATGAGCCTTTAAAAAGTCCCAGTGGGTGCAGTCAAAGCAGTCCCTCATTCCCAGTATAGAGTCTTTGGTCCAGACTGGAACAACTGTGTGCCCAGTTTGAGCTCTCTTCAGTCCTGTGACCTGACAGACCCAGAGGGGCCATCACATCACATGTAGAAGCTCCCCTAATGGAGCCACAACACATGTCCAATACTTAGTCTGTCTTGTTGGACCAACTGGAAGAAATGATTCAAGGACTTAGTCACAGAACAGAGATTCAAATCTCCAAAATCCAACTGGCTGCATCAGGACATATAGTCTGAAACTCTGCACAGTTTCCTGTTTGAAGCTGCTTCCTGTTGGCTTCAGCTGTTTGGAGTTTCCATTTTCTAAACTTCTACATTCTGAACCTTCTTCAGCTCTGAACAGATGATGAAACACTGAATGATTTCAAGCTCACACTTTGTCTAATAAACTTACATCTTTCATTCTTTATACAGATTGGAGAGCTGTGGTTTGTCAGAGATCAGCTGTGATTATCTGGCAGCAGCACTGAAGTCCAACCCCTCCCATCTGAGACAGCTGAACCTGAGTAACAACAACAAGCTGCAGGATTCAGGAGTGAAGCATCTGTGTGGTTTCCTGGAGAGTCCAGGATGTGGACTTGAAACTCTGGGGTCAGTCAGCATGTTTTAGTTGTGCTGAGATGAATATGATGTGAAAGTTGTGCTGACACTAAACTGCAGACATCAGGCTGATATTATACTGATCCACACTGAGGATCTTCATGGTAAAGTCTGTTTTCTTCTTCTCTGGTTTAGTCCATTGACTGCAGCAGAACAATGTTCACATTTCAAACAGTGAGACTCAACGTATGGCCCGCGGCCCACACGCGGCCTGCCCACCTTTCCTGATTCAGAGAGAGGGGACCCTGATTAACTGTGTAGTGTTCTTCCTCACAGTTCTAAGTATCAGACACAACAATGAATAATCCACAGCTGACTGTCTTTAGCAGGTCAAAGGTCACGGCACACAGCAGACAGTGGGAAATATTCTAATTCTTATCATTTATCAGCACATATCCATATGTATAAAAACAAACACTGTGAGACTTGATCAGAGGTGTGATCATCACAGCAGAGGCCTTTGTGTCAAAGTCACTGAGGATCAAACAGAAACACATGAAGCAGATTTTCCTCTTCTGGCTTTTTATAGCAGATAACCTTCAAAATCTTCTGCAGTCGATCAAAAACTGAAGCAAACCATGAATCAACATGTGAACATGAGCTGATGCTGCTGAAGTGAAGCAAAGTTACAGAGGTTTGATTACAGACACAGCTGAGAGTTTGTAATCTGTCATCATTTTAAAAGGTTTCAATTTCTTCAGTATTGAACAGCAGAAATGAGGCTTTGTTTTCGGAGGCCGACAGCAGTGAACACAACAGCAGACTGGTGCGTAATAAGCAGTGAATAATGCAGAAAACAGATTTTTGAAGGTAAACTGTTCTTGAAGTACACTGAGAGAGAGAGAGCTGTGCAGGAAGTAAAGGTCAAAGTCAGAGAGAATTCATGAGGATGTTCATCAAACGTAAAGCGTAGTTTGGATCTTCTTTTGCTGCTGGTTCACTCAGTTTTGGTTGGAGACAGATGAAACCTGCAGCTTCAGGATCTGTGAGCTGTCCACTTTCAGCCCCGACGGCGTGTCCGTGTACGTGCCGTCGAGTGAACGATCCACGCTCTGTGTTTCCATCTTTGTGTGTTTAGCTGCTCTCATTTACTGTTTCATCTGTTTGCTTGTTGTTGAAATACTTTTGGGAGCTTTAACCTGAGATTCTGCCAAAATACATTTATATTAAAAATCCATTCAGGATTGAATGAATCAACATCGCTTTATTCAAATTAAAACCATTTAAATAGGAAAATCCATTTTTTTACAGCCACCTCTAATGCTGGGTAATGTCAGCTGGTCCATGTGCAGCTGGCTGTGAGGCTCAGGGAGCGTCTACAAAGTGCAACACTGAAAGAACATCATCCATAAATATTGAGGAATAACTGGACTCTCATACAGCGAGACTCAAATGCCTTTAAACATCAGCTTATCCTGCTGATCCAAGTCCAACACTGAGTTTGTAAAAACATGTTTGTCAATCATTTTGTTTGGTTTCTGAGGAAAATGATTCAATAACTTGCTGCTAATACACAACATTTCATCATATTTCCTCATAACCCTCTTTTGTCTGACCATTTGATCCCATTTGAATTTGCAATAAAGGATCCACAGAGTTTGGTGACAATAATGACAGTAGATGTTTGTGTGAAAGTGCTGGAAGCAAATGAGTGTGTGATGTTCTTTCAGTGTTGCACTTTGTAGACGCTCCCTGAGCACTGGTCTCACAGCCAGCTGCACATAGAGACCAGTGTTGTTAGTCCAGGTCAGAAGATGACTTGTTGGAATGAAAATGAGCTTGTAGTTTGTCGGCTTTAATCATGTGACTGGAAAAAGGTGTTGGACTTCAAATATGTCCATTTCTTTCACACTTCACCTTTAAAAGTGAAGCCTTGTGGTTCCTGGAAGGAAAAACACGACTTTTTCAAGTCTTTGTCCTGTTTTTATGATAAATGTACGACTTTAATGTGAAACATTCAGAGTTTTTTCTCTTGTTGTGTTTGTTTGAAGCTGCTTCCTGTTGGCTTCAGCTGTTTGGAGTTTCCATTTTCTAAACTTCTACATTCTGAACCTTCTTCAGCTCTGAACAGATGATGAAACACTGAATGATTTCAAGCTCACGCTTTGTCTAATAAACTTACATCTTTCATTCTTTTTACAGATTGATGGACTGTGGTTTGTCAGAGATCAGCTGTGATTATCTGGCAGCAGCGCTGAAGTCCAACCCCTCCCATCTGAGAGAGCTGGAGCTGAGCATCAACAACAAGCTGCAGGATTCAGGAGTGAAGCATCTGTGTGGTTTCCTGGAGAGTCCAGGATGTGGACTTGAAACTCTGAGGTCAGTCAGCATGTTTTAGTTGTGCTGAGATGAATATGATGTGAAAGTTGTGCTGACACTAAACTGCAGACATCAGGCTGATATTATACTGATCCACACTGAGGATCTTCATGGTAAAGTCTGTTTTCTTCTTCTCTGGTTTAGTCCATTGACTGCAGCAGAACAATGTTCACATTTCAAACCTTCAAAGAAGAAGAAAAATCCTCCACTGGATAATTCACTGTGAAACTCTCCAACTCTTCATTCCACCTTAAAGTCTGTCTGACACTGAAATCCAAAGCAAAATGTGCGTTTGCTTTACAGACAGCAGTCCAACACAAACATACACACATCATCCAAAACACAGTCCAACATCCAAATCTCCTCCACTGCCAGCATGAATGATGGGAAAGAGAAGGAGGAAGACTCTGACATTCAGGGTTAGAATGAGTTTCATGAAGCAGACTGTGAAGATCAAAGCTGCATTAGAAGCTTACATGAATGAATGAGTGGACAGAAGTGGACAGAGATCATCTGAAGCACTTCAAAGGCTTTAAATCAGCACATTTCTCTTTATTCTTTATAGCTATCTACCAAACTGCTAACTGGGGGATTTCAGGCCATCTATGGATCATTTTTGCTAAGTGTTTATTCAGCTTAGGCTCACAGGGCTGCAGCCTGTGCCCTAGCTGTCATAGGGCAAGAGGCGTGGTCCACCTGCACAGGTGAGCAGTCCATCACAGGGCCAACAGAGAGAGACAGAGAAGCACTCTCTCACATCCACACCTACAGCCAATTTAGAAGCACCAATGAACCTAAGCAGCATTTCATTGGACTGTGGGAGAACATCCAACCTCCACAGAAAGGCCAACAAGCTTCAACCTACAACCTTCTTGCTTTAAGGCACTAGTGCAAACCACTTTTCCCCATTTCAGCCCAAATCCTGCATCTTCCTGTTTCTGACTTCAGGCCAGCTCCACTAACACTTTCTCATCAGACACTGCCACCTAGTGGAGGAAGTCTTAGTTCCATTTGAAGCTTCAGATGACAGTTAGTTCCTTTACAAAGAGGTGGAGGTGGTGGGGCCACAGCACCATCATCACTGAGTGCCATAGGACACTTAACCTTTGTTTCCATATGCTGGGAACTTCCTGTTGTTCCAAGGAGGACTGGAAAATGTGTGAAAACCTCCCAGTCAGTTCCTCACAGCACACTTCAATCATTTCCCTCCCACAGCATCAGGACCAGGGCTTTTTCTCTCTTTGGTCCCACTAAGAGATTTCCACACAAACACCTCATCAGTGGGACTCTCAGAGCTACCAGCCCTTTGCTACAATCACAAAGCTCTTCATTGAAATCAATGATATCAAAGCTGGAATCAAATGAGTCCAAGTCTTCTGCTGATTCAGCATCACATTCATCTTTGCTCCTTGTTCTGCATCCCCACCATGGACTTCATTCCTTTCCAAGCCAGCCTTGAGTGTCCTTTATTCAGCTCATCCTCTGCTTTACTTTTACACCTGATTTTAGCTGCTTTATCTCTCTTTCAACACGTTTCTGTGCCTCAATCTTTTTCTTCTCTCCCTCATAACAAGACAGCTTCTTCTGCCTGAGAACATGTTGGAGTGATTTACTAATCCAGGGCTGCTTATTGGGGAAAATACTTCCTGTTTTCAAAGTAATCCCCATTTTTCCCAGAAAGAAATGTCAGTAGAAATCGATGATCTAAGTGAGAACATGAGCCTTTAAAAAGTCCCAGTGGGTGCAGTCAAAGCAGTCCCTCAGTCCCAGTATAGAGTCTTTGGTCCAGACTGGAACAACTGTGTGCCCAGTTTGAGCTCTCTTCAGTGCTGTGACCTGACAGACCCAGAGGGGCCATCACATCACATGTAGAAGCTCCCCTAATGGAGCCACAACACATGTCCAATACTTAGTCTGTCTTGTTGGACCAACTGGAAGAAATGATTCAAGGACTTAGTCACAGAACAGAGATTCAAATCTCCAAAATCCAACTGGCTGCATCAGGACATATAGTCTGAAACTCTGCACAGTTTCCTGTTTGAAGCTGCTTCCTGTTGGCTTCAGCTGTTTGGAGTTTCCATTTTCTAAACTTGTACATTCTGAACCTTCTTCAGCTCTGAACAGATGATTGTTGTGGAAGTTTTCCACTTAAATAAAGCCTGCAGATGAGCGGTGAGCGGTAGCTAACATTCTTTAATCAAAGCACACAAAGAACAGAAAACCAAGCTTGGTGCAGAGCCTGCATGACCACGGGGCAGGGTCAGCAGAGTCTCTCTGAGCCTAGTGTGGCTCTCAGTTAAATACCTTCTCCAGGAACAAAAGGCAGTACAGCTGTTTCACACCTTAAGGTTCACATTCCCTTGCTACCTCCCAGAGTCCTTGAAGAGACAAAAGACTCTCCCTCCTGTGGAGTTGTCTGCTTCCCCCAACTTCCTAAATAGACCCCCACCATTTGTCTTACAGTATTGGTGTGAGACATGTTAAAAATCCAGTGGCACCAAGGCATTATACAATAAAATAATGTGATTAATACATAAGTAAAAGAAATTCCATTACAATCCCACCCTTTGATTCTTAAATCAAGAATCACATTAATACCAGAATTTCTTTCCTGACATTCTGTATATCACATCAACATTATTTTACACTTAAAGGAGTTTCACACTGTGTATCCTAACTTCACTGTTCTCCCACCACCCTTTGTTCATCTTTAATCTTCCCCACGATCTAAGCTCTCACATGCAAATGGAAACAACAATGATACAGAGGAAAGGTCTTCTCCAGAGTGTCAAAGTACTTTGCATGGCAAAGTGAAACAGCATTAGGTGGTCATTCTCAGTCCCAGTCATGGCTCCTGGTGTCTGTGCCATTTACAGAGTTATAATTCCAACGCTGGTCTCCCTCTGTGCTGTCACTTTTGGAGCTTGGCACGCTCTCTTCATCCCTCGATTTCTGTTCCAACGCAGCTGTAGATTTAAGGCAGAGCACGTCGTACACCTTAGTTGTCTTCCTCAACGTCAACGGCGAAACTCTTTCATTTTATTTTAAGATTTTGCTGTTCAAAATCTCCTCGTGACAATCCTTTGGAAGCCCAGTGGTGCAGCCCACTGTCGTTTGTCAGTTGTCCTGCAGATGGTCCCTGCTTCTCGCTGGTCCTGTTGAAGCGTTCTCTCCCAGTCGTGGTCTGTATCTGCGTCAATCCTTCCATATCCCTCATGTCACGGTCTCTGCAATTTAAAAATGAAAGCTTCCACGGAAAACCCTCTTTTGCCCTATGTCAGCTTAGCACAATTAGACATGCACAATGAAGTTGTGCATTGTCTCTTAAAAATTCCCAGGGATTCTCCCCTGGAGTAGTTTCACTCCAGGCCCTGTCTTAAGAAAAGGTAAAACATTAGCCAGCGGTGTGTCCTGCTGCAAATCATGTGATTGGATCATATGATTAGCCCTTTGCTGTGGAAAAATAGATGTTAGCGCAGCGCATCTGTATGCACACTTTCTCACAGTGACCTCTGCACTGTAAACAATACAAGGTCATGAATAACACACTGCTGGTAAATTCAAAGACACAGAAAGTGACAATTAAAAGGTTAAGTCAGCACGGCCCAAAAGCCCCTACAACCTGTTGCTGTCACCTTTCTGCTCCTGTAAAAGAAACATACATACATCCACCCTTTTGTCAGGTCAAGGTGGAGGTGCAATCTTGCATACTGGTGTCAAGTCAGCCAAAGCTTTTGTCAGTCCAGTCAGTCCCCATTTTTATTTGCTGACAGTAGAACCTCGTGACGCAATAAGTTTCTACTGCCAGCAAT
Organism: Oreochromis niloticus; assembly: GCF_001858045.2. NCBI lineage: Eukaryota > Metazoa > Chordata > Actinopteri > Cichliformes > Cichlidae > Oreochromis > Oreochromis niloticus. The sequence continues at coordinate 2,547,437 of NC_031967.2, forward strand.
GACGTCATTTCAAAAAAGAAAAAAGAATTTAGACTGGATTACATCGCTGAATCCTTTTTGACAGGGACTTGTTTTCTGATTGTCCCAAATAAGTGGCTTTCTCCCAAGCCCATTCTAATTTTTGGAGAAACTCACTTGCAATTGTTCAACATGTTGTGTAGCGCTTTCGGTCCCGATCTTGCAGGCCTGCTTCAAAAAAGAAAATTGCTAAACAAAAAAAAAATATCTCTCAGTGCACTGTTAAAAATCAAAACAATATGAAGGCCTCCTTTTAGAAGTTGTCTAAGCATGCTCTCTCAGAATGATAGATCCAAACACAACTAACTGGTAGGTTAAAAGTGGTACCAAAAGAAAATGCAAAATCCCCAAAACTTTCATCCACCAGTCACACACCTCACACAACAATATTCTATTAGATGATGAGTTTTGTTTTCCCCCGTGTACCCAGATGTGTGTTATGATAAGACCTCCCCCACACATCAGAAACAAGAAACTCAATAATCTATTAGTCTCCACTCATCTGACCCCCCTGCATCATTCTGTTCACCCCTGCAATGATTCAATCATCCTTCCCCAAAATAATACTAGTTCACTAGTCTATGTATCACTTCTTAAACCCACTAAGTGAACCGGACAAGATGATGGTAACAGCAATGCATGCTTAAAATGCTATTTGGTCTTCATGAGCTTCATTGCATGTGTGTTTGTGTTAGTAGGATTAATGCATTTTTCTGTTTGTGTAATTTTGTGTACCTCTCCTCTTTGCGGTGCTCCAGACACTTTTCAATTCTCCACGCAAGGCAGTCGTTTTTTTCTTCCCAGTTTCCTAAACCCAAATTTCAGTTCCCACACTAAAACAGCCATGTTCTCCCCTGCTCCTTCCACTGTGGTCTCATCTCATCTCTCCCCCTTGCAGCAGTCCAGTGAGAGTCAGTTGTCCTGTGTTTTCCACTGTCTCATCTTGCCATTTTGCTCCAAAAGTGGCAAATGTCCAACTCAGACAGTCTTTTCAAAGGTCCATTCACACACAGTGAAGTTGCAGCTCGTTGGAAATGCACATCCATCTATCCAGTCATGATGATGCCATTTTTCTTCTTGCTGTCGCTGTCTTGCACAGCTGCTGCTGCTGGACCGTTTCTTCACTGCTCAGGACACTGCTGTGAGCTCCTGATATCCATCTCGTTGTTCTGGAACTGCATTTCTTGTCTTCAGGGAGAGATTCTTGGAGCTTGTGTTCTCAGGGTGACAAACACATGGAAGTTAAGCTGTAAAACAATTCAGCCAAAACTTGGCTTGAGTGTTTCTAATGATGTTAACCTATAATTTCTTCTGACTGCTGCACGTGGAAAATTGATCAGGGTCTGCTCTTCACCTGCAAGTGACACACTGAGACATTTTGATCATTCTTATCACTGCTTAAAGAAACACATCTCCCCTCTCTGGTTCTGAAGTCCCCTTTCTTAAAAACCCAGAGAGATTGTAGTTGTTCTACACTGAAAATCACCAAACCCTCTTCCTATTTTACTTATTTTCATCAACAATTCTGCTAATTTTGTGTGTGTGTCCACCCTAGGGGAGCTGGTGGCCTGCAGTACCACCGTCTCCCGCTAGTTGGAAACAACCTTTACGCACATTTCTACACTCCTCTCTCTTTTTTTTTTTTTCTTGTTTTTGTTCCCTATTTTCAACATTTTGAACCCCATTTTTCACTGTTTTTTTTTTTTACACACACATCAACTTTTCCCACACAACCATTCTCTGCAATCTCACAACATACTTTTACCCACAGTTCTTAACATACAGTCACACTTTGAGTTTTGTCTCTGGCCGCCTGGTCTGAACGTCTGCCGCAGTCGCCTCTCGAGCCGCTAATCCGGCTCCGCTGACTGCCCCTGGAATCTAGATTCTCTTCCTACTACACGAGGCGTCCCCCGTGAGGTTCCTTGCCTTCTACGGACCAAGGAACGAACACCGCCACCCCCAGTCTCCTTTGAAGAAGTTAGGATCTTTTAGAAGACGCTAGAGATGTCACTCCGTGATTCTACACGAAGACTCTCCGTGATTCTACACGAAGACTCCCTCGGAGCTCTTGCCCTGGAAGGTCGTAACACACCTTCTTGGGCTCCCCGAAGGCTGCAACACGCTCACCTCTTGCCAGATACAAAACTCTCGTGACTTGTTACAAGTTAGCTATCACTCACCCATCTGCAGGAGTCCCCTCAAAATCGATGGTCTCGGTGGCCACTGAAACACACGGCTCCGTGACTCCTCCATTTCCTTTGCTTCAACAGCCGGTAGGACAAAGGTACCTTTTCCCTCAGGGGTGATCAGCCCGTCCACGGAACCGTTGTTCAGCGACCACACGGACCACCCTGCTCGCAGCGCCATTCTGTTGTGGAAGTTTTCCATTAAATAAAGCCTGCAGATGAGTGGTGAGCGGTAGCTAACATTCTTTAATCAAAACACACAGAAAAGAAAACCAAGCTTGTGGAGAGCCTGCATGACCACGGGGCAGGGTCAGCAGAGTCTCTCTGAGCCTAGTGTGGCTCTCAGTTAAATACCTTCTCCAGGAACAAAAGGCAGTACACAGTTGTTTCACACCTTAAGGTTCACACTACCTTGCTACCTCCCAGAGTCCTCGAAGAGACAAAAGACTCTCCCTCCTGTGGAGTTGTCTGCTTCCCCCAACTTCCTAAATAGACCCCCATCATTTGTCTTACTGTATGGGTGTCAGACATGTTAAAATCAGTGGCACCAAGGCATTACACAATAAAATAATGTGATTAATACATAAGTGAAAGAAATTCCTTTACATGATGAAACACTGAATGATTTCAAGCTCACACTTTGTCTAATAAACTTACATCTTTCATTCTTTATACAGATTGGAGAGCTGTGGTTTGTCAGAGATCAGCTGTGATTATCTGGCAGCAGCACTGAAGTCCAACCCCTCCCATCTGAGAGAGCTGGACCTGAGTTGGAACAACCTGCAGGATTCAGGAGTGAAGCATCTGTGTGGTTTCCTGGAGAGTCCAGGATGTGGACTTGAAACTCTGAGGTCAGTCAGCATGTTTTAGTTGTGCTGAGATGAATATGATGTGAAAGTTGTGCTGACACTAAACTGCAGACATCAGGCTGATATTATACTGATCCACACTGAGGATCTTCATGGTAAAGTCTGTTTTCTTCTTCTCTGGTTTAGTCCATTGACTGCAGCAGAACAATGTTCACATTTCAAACAGTGAGACTCAACGTATGGCCCGCGGCCCACACGCGGCCTGCCCACCTTTCCTGATTCAGAGAGAGGGGACCCTGATTAACTGTGTAGTGTTCTTCCTCACAGTTCTAAGTATCAGACACAACAATGAATAATCCACAGCTGACTGTCTTTAGCAGGTCAAAGGTCACGGCACACAGCAGACAGTGGGAAATATTCTAATTCTGATCATTTATCAGCACATATCCATATGTATAAAAACAAAGCTGACACTGTGAGACTTGATCAGAGGTGTGATCATCACAGCAGAGGCCTTTGTGTCAAAGTCACTGAGGATCAAACAGAAACACATGAAGCAGATTTTCCTCTTCTGGCTTTTTATAGCAGATAACCTTCAAAATATTCTGCAGTCGATCAAAAACTGAAGCAAACCTTGAATCAACATGTGAACATGAGCTGATGCTGCTGAAGTGAAGCAAAGTTACAGAGGTTTGATTACAGACACAGCTGAGAGTTTGTAATCTGTCATCATTTTAAAAGCTTTCAATTTCTTCAGTATTGAAGAGCAGAAATGAGGCTTTGTTTTCGGAGGCCGACAGCAGTGAACACAACAGCAGACTGGTGCGTAATAAGCAGTGAATAATGCAGAAAACAGATTTTTGAAGGTAAACTGTTCTTGAAGTACACTGAGAGAGAGAGAGCTGTGCAGGAAGTAAAGGTCAAAGTCAGAGAGAATTCATGACCATGTTCATCAAACGTAAAGCGTAGTTTGGATCTTCTTTTGCTGCTGGTTCACTCAGTTTTGGTTGGAGACAGATGAAACCTGCAGCTTCAGGATCTGTGAGCTGTCCACTTTCAGCCCCGACGGCGTGTCCGTGTACGTGCCGTCGAGTGAACGATCCACGCTCTGTGTTTCCATCTTTGTGTGTTTAGCTGCTCTCATTTACTGTTTTATCTGTTTGCTTGTTGTTGAAATACTTTTGGGAGCTTTAACCTGAGATTCTGGCAAAATACATTTATATTAAAAATCCATTCAGGATTGAATGAATCAACATCGCTTTATTCAAATTAAAACCATTTAAATAGGAAAATCCATTTTTTTTACAGCCACCTCTAATGCTGGGTAATGTCAGCTGGTCCATGTGCAGCTGGCTGTGAGGCTCAGGGAGCGTCTACAAAGTGCAACACTGAAAGAACATCATCCATAAATATTGAGGAATAACTGGACTCTCATACAGCGAGACTCAAATGCCTTTAAACATCAGCTTATCCTGCTGATCCAAGTCCAACACTGAGTTTGTAAAAACATGTTTGTCAATCATTTTCTTTGGTTTCTGAGGAAAATGATTCAATAACTTGCTGCTAATACACAACATTTCATCATATTTCCTCATAACCCTCTTTTGTCTGACCATTTGATCCCATTTGAATTTGCAATAAAGGATCCACAGAGTTTGGTGACAATAATGACAGTAGATGTTTGTGTGAAAGTGCTGTAAGCAAATGAGTGTGTGATGTTCTTTCAGTGTTGCACTTTGTAGACGCTCCCTGAGCACTGGTCTCACAGCCAGCTGCACATAGAGACCAGTGTTGTTAGTCCAGGTCAGAAGATGACTTGTTGGAATGAAAATGAGCTTGTAGTTTGTCGGCTTTAATCATGTGACTGGAAAAAGGTGTTGGACTTCAAATATGTCCATTTCTTTCACACTTCACCTTTAAAAGTGAAGCCTTGTGGTTCCTGGAAGGAAAAACACGACTTTCTCAAGTCTTTGTCCTGTTTTTATGATAAATGTACGACTTTAATGTGAAACATTCAGAATTTTTTCTCTTGTTGTGTTTGTTTGAAGCTGCTTCCTGTTGGCTTCAGCTGTTTGGAGTTTCCATTTTCTAAACTTCTACATTCTGAACCTTCTTCAGCTCTGAACAGATGATGAAACACTGAATGATTTCAAGCTCACACTTTGTCTAATAAACTTACATCTTTCATTCTTTATACAGATTGTGGGGCTGTGGTTTGTCAGCGATCAGCTGTGATTATCTGGCAGCAGCACTGAAGTCCAACCCCTCCCATCTGAGACAGCTGGAGCTGAGTATCAACAACAAGCTGCAGGATTCAGGAGTGAAGCATCTGTGTGGTTTCCTGGAGAGTCCAGGATGTGGACTTGAAACTCTGCGGTCAGTCAGCATGTTTTAGTTGTGCTGAGATGAATATGATGTGAAAGTTGTGCTGACACTAAACTGCAGACATCAGGCTGATATTATACTGATCCACACTGAGGATCTTCATGGTAAAGTCTGTTTTCTTCTTCTCTGGTTTAGTCCATTGACTGCAGCAGAACAATGTTCACATTTCAAACAGTGAGACTCAACGTATGGCCCGCGGCCCACACGCGGCCTGCCCACCTTTCCTGATTCAGAGAGAGGGGACCCTGATTAACTGTGTAGTGTTCTTCCTCACAGTTCTAAGTATCAGACACAACAATGAATAATCCACAGCTGACTGTCTTTAGCAGGTCAAAGGTCACGGCACACAGCAGACAGTGGGAAATATTCTAATTCTGATCATTTATCAGCACATATCCATATGTATAAAAACAAAGCTGACACTGTGAGACTTGATCAGAGGTGTGATCATCACAGCAGAGGCCTTTGTGTCAAAGTCACTGAGGATCAAACAGAAACACATGAAGCAGATTTTCCTCTTCTGGCTTTTTATAGCAGATAACCTTCAAAATATTCTGCAGTCGATCAAAAACTGAAGCAAACCATGAATCAACATGTGAACATGAGCTGATGCTGCTGAAGTGAAGCAAAGTTACAGAGGTTTGATTACAGACACAGCTGAGAGTTTGTAATCTGTCATCATTTTAAAAGGTTTCAATTTCTTCAGTATTGAACAGCAGAAATGAGGCTTTGTTTTCGGAGGCCGACAGCAGTGAACACAACAGCAGACTGGTGCGTAATAAGCAGTGAATAATGCAGAAAACAGATTTTTGAAGGTAAACTGTTCTTGAAGTACACTGAGAGAGAGAGAGCTGTGCAGGAAGTAAAGGTCAAAGTCAGAGAGAATTCATGACCATGTTCATCAAACGTAAAGCGTAGTTTGGATCTTCTTTTGCTGCTGGTTCACTCAGTTTTGGTTGGAGACAGATGAAACCTGCAGCTTCAGGATCTGTGAGCTGTCCACTTTCAGCCCCGACGGCGTGTCCGTGTACGTGCCGTCGAGTGAACGATCCACGCTCTGTGTTTCCATCTTTGTGTGTTTAGCTGCTCTCATTTACTGTTTCATCTGTTTGCTTGTTGTTGAAATACTTTTGGGAGCTTTAACCTGAGATTCTGGCAAAATACATTTATATTAAAAATCCATTCAGGATTGAATGAATCAACATCGCTTTATTCAAATTAAAACCATTTAAATAGGAAAATCCATTTTTTTACAGCCGCCTCTAATGCTGGGTAATGTCAGCTGGTCCATGTGCAGCTGGCTGTGAGGCTCAGGGAGCGTCTACAAAGTGCAACACTGAAAGAACATCATCCATAAATATTGAGGAATAACTGGACTCTCATACAGCGAGACTCAAATGCCTTTAAACATCAGCTTATCCTGCTGATCCAAGTCCAACACTGAGTTTGTAAAAACATGTTTGTCAATCATTTTCTTTGGTTTCTGAGGAAAATGATTCAATAACTTGCTGCTAATACACAACATTTCATCATATTTCCTCATAACCCTCTTTTGTCTGACCATTTGATCCCATTTGAATTTGCAATAAAGGATCCACAGAGTTTGGTGACAATAATGACAGTAGATGTTTGTGTGAAAGTGCTGGAAGCAAATGAGTGTGTGATGTTCTTTCAGTGTTGCACTTTGTAGACGCTCCCTGAGCACTGGTCTCACAGCCAGCTGAACATAGAGACCAGTGTTGTTAGTCCAGGTCAGAAGATGACTTGTTGGAATGAAAATGAGCTTGTAGTTTGTCTGCTTTAATCATGTGACTGGAAAAAGGTGTTAGACTTCAAATATGTCCATTTCTTTCACACTTCACCTTTAAAAGTGAAGCCTTGTGGTTCCTGGAAGGAAAAACACGACTTTTTCAAGTCTTTGTCCTGTTTTTATGATAAATGTACGACTTTAATGTGAAACATTCAGAGTTTTTTCTCTTGTTGTGTTTGTTTGAAGCTGCTTCCTGTTGGCTTCAGCTGTTTGGAGTTTCCATTTTCTAAACTTCTACATTCTGAACCTTCTTCAGCTCTGAACAGATGATGAAACACTGAATGATTTCAAACTCACACTTTGTCTAATAAACTTACAACTTTCATTCTTTATACAGATTGATGGACTGTGGTTTGTCAGAGATCAGCTGTGATTATCTGGCAGCAGCTCTGAAGTCCAACCCCTCCCATCTGAGACAGCTGGAGCTGAGCATCAACAACAAGCTGCAGGATTCAGGAGTGAAGCATCTGTGTGGTTTCCTGGAGAGTCCAGGATGTGGACTTGAAACTCTGAGGTCAGTCAGCATGTTTTAGTTGTGCTGAGATGAATATGATGTGAAAGTTGTGCTGACACTAAACTGCAGACATCAGGCTGATATTATACTGATCCACACTGAGGATCTTCATGGTAAAGTCTGTTTTCTTCTTCTCTGGTTTAGTCCATTGACTGCAGCAGAACAATGTTCACATTTCAAACCTTCAAAGAAGAAGAAAATCCTCCACTGGATAATTCACTGTGAAACTCTCCAACTCTTCATTCCACCTTAAAGTCTGTCTGACACTGAAATCCAAAGCAAAATGTGCGTTTGCTTTACAGACAGCAGTCCAACACAAACATACACACATCATCCAAAACACAGTCCAACATCCAAATCTCCTCCACTGCCAGCATGAATGATGGGAAAGAGAAGGAGGAACACTCTGACATTCAGGGTTAGAATGAGTTTCATGAAGCAGACTGTGAAGATCAAAGCTGCATTAGAAGCTTACATGAATGAATGAGTGGACAGAAGTGGACAGAGATCATCTGAAGCACTTCAAAGGCTTTAAATCAGCACATTTCTCTTTATTCTTTATCAACTCTGTTAGTTTCTCTCAGTTTTCTGTGGAATGAAGCTAACAGCAGGCTAATAAGATGCTGAGCAATAGGTTTCTATTAAAGGTTGTAATTTGTATCTGAAAAAGTGCTTTGGCTCAGCAGGGATCAGCTTACAGGTAGAATACAGCTGCTGGATGGGATTAGCATGTCATAGCTATCTACCAAACTGCTAACTGGGGGATTTCAGGCCATCTATGGATCATTTTTGCTAACTGTTTATTCAGCTTAGGCTCACAGGGCTGCAGCCTGTGCCCTAGCTGTCATAGGGCAAGAGGCGTGGTCCACCTGCACAGGTGAGCAGTCCATCACAGGGCCAACAGAGAGAGACAGAGAAGCACTCTCTCACATCCACACCTACAGCCAATTTAGAAGCACCAATGAACCTAAGCAGCATTTCATTGGACTGTGGGAGAACATCCAACCTCCACAGAAAGGCCAACAAGCTTCAACCTACAACCTTCTTGCTTTAAGGCACTAGTGCGAACCACTTTTCCGCATTTCAGCCCAAATCCTGCATCTTCTTGTTTCTGACTCCAGGCCAGTTCCACTAACACTTTCTCATCAGACACTGCCACCTAGTGGAGGAAGTCTTAGTTCCATTTGAAGCTTCAGATGACAGTTAGTTCCTTTACAAAGAGGTGGAGGTGGTGGGGCCACAGCACCATCATCACTGAGTGCCATAGGACACTTAACCTTTGTTTCCATATGCTGGGAACTTCCTGTTGTTCCAAGGAGGACTGGAAAATGTGTGAAAACCTCCCAGTCAGTTCCTCACAGCACACTTCAATCATTTCCCTCCCACAGCATCAGGACCAGGGCTTTTTCTCTCTTTGGTCCCACTAAGAGATTTCCACACAAACACCTCATCAGTGGGACTCTCAGAGCTACCAGCCCTTTGCTACAATCACAAAGCTCTTCATTGAAATCAATGATATCAAAGCTGGAATCCAATGAGTCCAAGTCTTCTGCTGATTCAGCATCACATTCATCTTTGCTCCTTGTTCTGCATCCCCACCATGGACTTCATTCCTTTCCAAGCCAGCCTTGAGTGTCCTTTATTCAGCTCATCCTCTGCTTTACTTTTACACCTGATTTTAGCTGCTTTATCTCTCTTTCAATAAGTTTCTGTGCCTCAGTCTTTTTCTTCTCTCCCTCATAACAAGACAGCTTCTTCTGCCTGAGAACATGTTGGAGTGATTTACTAATCCAGGGCTGCTTATTGGGGAAAATACTTCCTGTTTTCAAAGTAATCCCCTTTTTTCCCAGAAAGAAATGTAAGTAGAAATCGATGATCTAAGTGAGAACATGAGCTTTTAAAAAGTCCCAGTGGGTGCAGTCAGAGCAGTCCCTCAGTCCCAGTATAGAGTCTTTGGTCCAGACTGGAACAACTGTGTGCCCAGTTTGAGCTCTCTTCAGTGCTGTGACCTGACAGACCCAGAGGGGCCATCACATCACATGTAGAAGCTCCCCTAATGGAGCCACAACACATGTCCAATACTTAGTCTGTCTTGTTGGACCAACTGGAAGAAATGATTCAAGGACTTAGTCACAGAACAGAGATTCAAATCTCCAAAATCCAACTGGCTGCATCAGGACATATAGTCTGAAACTCTGCACAGTTTCCTGTTTGAAGCTGCTTCCTGTTGGCTTCAGCTGTTTGGAGTTTCCATTTTCTAAACTTCTACATTCTGAACCTTCTTCAGCTCTGAACAGATGATGAAACACTGAATAATTTCAAGCTCACACTTTGTCTAATAAACTTACATCTTTCATTCTTTATACAGATTGTTGAGCTGTGGTTTGTCAGAGATCAGCTGTGATTATCTGGCAGCAGCACTGAAGTCCAACCCCTCCCATCTGAGAGAGCTGGACCTGTGGGGAAACAACCTGAAGGATCCAGATGTGAAGCAGCTGTCTGATCTTCACCAGAGTCCAGACTACAGGCTGGAGTCTCTGAGGTCAGTAGAGTGATGGAGTGAGTGGGTGGTGCTGTCAGCAGTATTGTACTAAACACAGTCAGTATGAAACAAAGATCCAGTGTTTCCTGTAAAGCTGCAGCTTCTCAGTGAAGCTGTGAGAGGAGAATGGTGACAGGCTTCAGGATTGGACACAAACACTTCCTGTTTCTGACCTTTATGGTCACCATAGTAACGGCTGACACGCTCTGATCAAACACTGTCAACAGCCAATCAGCTCTCTGAACAAAGCAGCACGCAGACCAATGACTGCATTCATTTCCAGGTTTAAAGCAGTGAAGAACACAGTCTGTAGGTGAGGAAGACTTTAGTGAGAGCAGATGTTTGGATGGAATTCCTCCAGTTAACAGCTGGAACCGTCCATCTGGATTGTTGGGCTTGTTGTTGGGGTTCCTACAGAGCTCAGAGTGGACACACCAAGCTTCTTCTAATGAATGAAAGTCCAAACTCAAACTAGGAGGGAAAAACATTTTCATCAACTTCAATAAAAATCCAAAGATTAGAAAAAGTGAAGCAACAATGAGTCCTAGTACAGTCCCAGCACTGAAGTCCCTGCTGCTCTTTATACTGGATGTGCTGCATCACTGACTGACAGCTGATGAAGAGTCTCTGGAAACACTCGTTTATCTCCTCTGCTCTTCCTTCTTCTCTCTGCAGGTGGAGCTGATGATGGTAAACAGGACGGTGTGTGTGCTGAGAGAGGAGCAGCTGTGTCCTGATGATCCAGAGAGGTTGAAGCAGCAGCAGCTTGTGTGTAGAGACGCTCTGACTGGGCCATGTTACTGGGAGGTGGAGAGGAGAGCTTCATCCAGCAGTGACTGACAGAGGAATGAAGTGCAGATGACTGTCAGTGCTGCAGAGTGAACTGCTCTGAGAACAGCTCCACTGTCAGACACAATGTAGAGTCCAGCATCATCCCTGTGTGTCCCTCTGGATCTGACAGAGGATCATCAGTGTATCTGGACTGCTCTGCTGCTGCTCTGTCCTTCTACAGTCTCTGCACAGTCTCTGTCTGACTCTGGCTTCAGACCCTCCTGGATCAAACTCACCTGGAAAGACTTTCAAACATCACTCAATAGATTTGAATACAGAATAGATTTGATATATACTGTAGATGTACTGTAGAGTTGCAGTTTGTCACTTGTAAATAGCTCACTTGTAAAAATAATGATTTTTCATTTTTATGTTTGTTTGTTTGTTTTTGTTATGGTATAAACAATGAAAGGTGGTGGATTAGCCAATTGGTCATGATCAACTCTGGGCTGGACCAATTACAATACATCCGTATTGAGGGGGAAAGGAACGCGATTCGTCCCGTACTTCAGCTAGAATGAAAAAGACACAAAGCTGGAGTTATTCTGTCTTCACGCTGCAGCTGCCTCTTCTTCTCTCGTTCTCTCCCCTCTCTCTCCTGTTGCTACTTCAATCATGAAACTGATCAATGATCAGCTGATCGTCTCTCGTTTGTTTATCGCCTACTTTGCGCCAGAAAGAGGAAACCAGCGGAGGTCGCACTTAACAACAGCAGCACGTTTAAGCTTGATCAGCTGTTGTTAGAATTTATTTAATATTAATTTCTAGTATCAGCTGTTTGCTGGAGTGTACATCACTGTCACAACAGCGTTTGTTTTAGTTCGAAGGCTTTATGGTTTTTCCGATAATACCTGGTGATTGTTTTTGTCAGTTCAGCCTTACGTTTAACCCGAGTGACCACCCGGTCAGCTGGTGGGTAACAGGCATCTCCGAGAACGTTAGAGCACTTTTGCAAATATGTGATGTCTTCATGAATAGAGCAGGTATTTGAAGTTTACACAGCACCATTCTGGCATGAAAATATCTTAAAAGTTTATTTTGTGACCCAGAAAAAGTAATATTTCAAACTCTGCTTGTTTAGGAAACACGCCCACGTTAACCTGTGCTGGTCAGGTTAACGCGGGCATCTGTATGGTCAACATAACGTCATCGCAGCCAGTGTGCCTTGCTACGTTAGCGCAGAGCTGCTTGTGTTTACCCTCAGTGTGACTTTTTTGATTTCAAATTAAAAAACGGGATTTGTATAAGTTATAAAAAATTATGTATGATACCACACTAATACAGCACGAGTGACATCAGACAGATGTGAGACCACAGAGCTTCCTTATTGAAATTACGCATAAGCTTCATTTTCTTGTCACTGTGTGCTCTGAGATATTTATAGTCCTTCACTATTTTCACATCGACCCCCTGCATTGAAACTGGGGTCACTGGTTTCCTGCTTCTCCTAAAGTCCACAATCATTTCCTCGATCTTTGTCACATTGATCTCCAGATGTTTCTGTTCACACCTCATGAAAAAGGAGTCCACCACAGCCGGGTTCTCCGTCTCATCACCCTCACTGATGCATCAAACCAACAAGAGTCATCAGGAAACTTCTGAAGATAGCAGGTCTCTGTGCAGTCTCCATATTCCCTCTGACTCTGCAGTACCGCTGTTAGCTCCTTTGTTTTGTTTGCTAGCAACCTAACGTTCCTCATTACAATAGACGGGAAGCAATACAGCCCCATACTTCTATTTTGTAGAAGTGTTTATCAAATAAAGTGCTGGTGAGTCAATAAAGCAGCATTGACATGCAACAACATACTGTCCTACTCATGATGTCCAAAGTAATTAAGCTGGTGCCATAAATGAAGAAGAGGAAACTCGGGATCAGTGATTGAGATGTAGCTTGTATATAATACTTTATTATGGGGCCAGTAAATTGCCGCAAATTAAGAGTATGTCAATCAAAAATCAAACAGAATATGATTTGCTATGGAAAGAAAGGAAAGCAAGGAAGGAATTACTAAAAACAAACAACTAATTTAAAAAAAATATTCCAAATCAAACTCTTTGATTATGTGGAGCCATTTCTGACTGACTTGGCTGAGTCAACCGACAATAAACATCCTAGAGAGGATGATTTTAAGAAGCAAGAGTTGGATATCATTAGTGGATATTAAATGATGATACAGAAGTTCCTAATCCCAAAATAGATAAAGATTACATGATTGATGTGTTTAAAGTAGTGCTGTCAAAAATAACGCGTTAACGCAAATTAATCCACCAACGCGATTAAAAAATTTTAACGCAATTAAGGAATTCAGAGTGCAGAATGACTCAAAATCCCTGAAATGTTTCTGTCAACGCATTTCGGGCAGTTTGTCCAAGTAGAGTTACCATCGCACATGACGGGCAGCTGAACCAATCAACTCAAAATGGAAGATGACAAGTGCACATAAAAACAGGGTTGCACATTTTAAGGGGCTGAAACTCCTCGACCCTCGACCCGGCCTAGGGGTAACCGGGACCTAACATGCAGGAGCGATCCCCACTCCCATGACTCCCATGACGGGCCAGCAACACACTAACTAAAGGGGCTCATCAGCAGTTTATATTCTTCAGATATGAACAATGTCAAAATAACAAACAAAAGTTTTGGATTTTTTCTAATCTTCCGTTTCAGAAAGTAAAAGCAAACAAAACAATTCTCTAAACTAAGCTCCTACCAAAAAAAGAGAAAAAGGGCTTCTCACTCCTAATGAACTGCTGCAGTGCTCAATGTACACACATGAATAAGAATTTACAAAAATGCTGTTAGCCCAACACAAAGATATCTTAATTACAAACAGCGCACACTGTACGAAAAGACTTTCTCACACAGACGCTGAGAACTACAAACAACTAGCTGGCTCTTTGTGGGTGTAGAGGAGACAAGGGAGGGCGCTGTCAGCTGGAGGTTAAGAGGCTGCTGTCCATTCAATCATCCAATCCGGACTTCAAGAGCTTGTTTGGATCAGCCAATAAGCTCTCTAGCCTGATCACCAGCCACAGACACACCCACACGCCCAGCCTGGAGGGAGGAGATTCAAAAACCACACGTACACCAATGGGAGGAGCCACACATCAAAACAGCCAGCATGTGATCACAAATCACAACATTTCATTGAATCATAACACCTTCATCCAATTTGAATGTATGTATTGTAATGTACCTGAAACCTGAGAGTCTACAGATGTTGTCTGTTATTTAACTATAATTGGAATTTGTTTCAGTAAACAGTTTAAAAACAACAACAACTTGTGTGAGTGTCCAAATACATGTGGACCTAACTGTAAAAACAATATCTAAAGGAGTGATGGATAGTTTAAAAATTACAGTAAAGAAGTTTGAGAGAGAAGCAAAGAGTTAGAGTTAAGGTAGAGTTAAACTGATAATAAATGCATTACAGACAGTATAACTAGAGTGACGTGGTAAAAGGACAGGATATGCTAGTGCGTTATTTAGATAAAGAAAAACTTTAAAAACTATCAGCAACACAGGGGCACCACAAGGAACCGCCTTTCCTACTGACTTTCTACACCACAGACTTCAGCCACTGCACAGAGTCCTGCCATCTTCAGAAGTTTCCTGCTGACTCTGTGATGGTTAGTTGCATCGGTCAGGGTAAAGAGATGGAGTCATATAATGTGGTGCACACAGAATCATCTGCAGCTCAGTGTGACAGACACCAAGGAAAGGATTGTGGATCTTAAGAGGACCAGGAAACCTGTGACACCTGTTTTAATTCAGGCGGTCAAAGTGGACACAGTGAAGGATAATAAATACCTCCGAGTACACACTGACAATAAACTGGACTGGGTTAAAAGAAAAAATACTACTTCACACTACAGGAAGGGTCAGAGCTGTCTCTATTTCCTGAGGCAGCTGTGATCTTTTAACATCTGTCAGACAATGCTCAGGATTTTCTATGCATTTGTTGCAGCCAGTGCCATCCTCTATGGTGTTGCATGCTGTAGTTGAGGGTTGGGATGCCAACAGACTCAATAAACTGATCTGCAAGGCCAGTAACATTTTGGGGGTGGAGCTGCACTCTCTAAAGGTGGTGTACGAGAGGTTTAAGGTTTATTTATTTATATAGCACATTTTAAAACAACAGGGTTGATCAAAGTGCTTAACAATCAGCAAAGATCAGCGTGACATTAAAAGGCAATGCACAGGAAAAAGGTTAACAAACAAACACAGCAACAAAAATCAAAGGTGACAGACATGAAACAGGCCTGAGGATGATTAAACTAATTTGATTCAAAAGCCAAAGTAAAAAAGTGAGTTTTAAGACGCAATTTAAAGGAATGAATAGACTCAGACCTACGGGAGGTTATATATAAGTGTAGGTGCTGCAATTACAAAAGCCCGATCACCTCTGGACTTCAGCCGCGATCTAGGTTGTTCTAAGAGCATCTGGCAAGAAGAACTTAGTGCTCTCCTGGGGTTGTACAAGCGGAGGAGTTCAGTCAGATAACTGGGTGCCAAATCGTTTAAAATTTTAAAAGTAAGCAAGAGAATTTTTGATTCTATACAGTATTTGACAGGGAGCCAGTGTAAATTAGCTAGAACTGGGGTGATGTGATCATACTTTCTAGTACCTGTTAGAAGGCGTGCAGCAGCAATTTGAACTAACTGCAGACGGTAAAGGGAAGAGTGTTGGAGGCCCAAGTAGAGAGAGTTACAGTTACGAGAGGTGGATGTTGTCCAAGACGAGAACAATGCTAGATGATTCCTCCCACCCACTCCATGACATGCTGGCCAGTCACAGAGGCATGTTCAGTGAGGTACTGAGATTACCCAAATGCAATGCAGTAGCTGCACACCCTTAATATCATCTACGTTCAAAAAATTTTGAATGCCACTCATGTAGCTCGCTGTCTCCCCGTGACTGAAAAGATCTCTAACACTGTTAGGCTGCACCACACTCACAATGGCTCCGCTGCCAGGAGACTGCCACGTGTCAAGTACAAGCCTTCTGGTACAAAGACTGCATTGTGCCATAATAGTTGTGCTTGTTAAAAGAAAATTGGAGAAATGCTATCACTTATTGTACTTTAGTTTAACAGAACTGATTTACTGCCACCAGTGCACTAAGAACTACATGAAAAGATTAATAGGAATAAGTGGAATAATAACTTTTCACTAATCATGGCAGCACAGGAACTAGCTCTAAGCACAAGCTCCATAGAGGCTGGGCTCTGCCACAATAGGCAAGACCCCAGCCTGACCCCAGGTGCAAGATGGTAGCAGGGATACATATATGTGTGTGTCATGGCTGTGTGGCTGCATAGCAAAGTTGGATCCACAAAGAGAGTCACTGAAAGATTAACAGTCTTTATTGTGCTTGAACTGCAGGAAGAGAATAAGGGTGAACACAGGGGATGTCTCAGGGATGTTCCAGGTCTGGGTGGAAAAAAGGCTTCCATTAGAGAAGGAGAACAGAGTTAGATGGTGTTGGAGAGGCAGATGTTGTCCAGATCAGGACACTGGTGGACAATATCTTCCACCCACTCCATGAGGTGCTGGCCAGTCACAGGAGCAGGTTCAGTGAGAGACAGAGATTGTCGTGGTACCTGGGTGGTTGATCCAGTGATTTGGTTTTGGACTTTTTGTCACTGTTTAGTTTCCTGTGTCTGTTTCCTGCTTTTTTGTGATTGACTTTTGTTCTGTGTGCATTATCTTTAGTTGAACTTCCTCTGTTTCATTACTTAGATTTATTCCAGCTGTTTTTCCACCCGTTTCCAATTTTCTCATTATCCTGCCCATTTAAGCGCTCAGTTTGTCTCCGTTCCTGCTTATTTCAATCATTTATGTTCAGTTCACTTGGTTCCTGTAATAAAAGACCGCATCGGTTCCAAGCCAGCCAGCCAATTCTTGCATTTCGGTCCTCTCTCTGTTCCCACACACCTGATTGTGACAGAGATTACCTTAATGCACCACTAAATGACACAGGAAGTCATTTCTGCCTGTGGCTGTCTCACTGAACAATTTCCCCATTCAAAGCACAAGTACAAACTGCAATAGCTGCACACTGTGATTATCTGCACATCCTCTACAGAGATGATAAACAACAGAAGGGCACCTCAGTGTCATTCATGTGTATTTAATTTGAATAATATACTGGGACAATGGTTAGAGCTATCTGTATTGATTAGAACAATTTTGTTATATTTTGTAACTTTGTAATATATTGTATTTATTTTAGTTTGATTAGTTACTGTTCTTGCTGTCTTGGAGCAACTAATCATTTCCTATGAGATTAATAAAGTATTCTGATTCTGAGTCTTTAAAATATGTTCAAAGAGTGATCATTTGTGTGAATTCTTGTTCATCTTTGTGTATTGGTAGCAGGCTGTCTTTTTGCTGTCATTCTTTAAAAAACTCTTTTGTAAGTTATTTTTGTCCATTTGTCACTATGGAGTCACTTTAGCTGTGCTTTCAATTTACTGAAAAGTTCATATTTAACTAAGCGTATTATGTGGTCACCTTTAATTTTATTCATGTATCATTTTGGGAACAACACCAACACGACGATATCATAGGTGCTAAAATAATACAGAGAACATCCTAACAGTCAAACAAACATTTTCATTTTTAGTGTAATTTACTTGCTGTTTGCAGTATTTTTATTCTTATTAATCTATATTAATATAATGACGATAAAATTAAAGTGCCTTCTTTTGGTTTTAGTAATTTTGGGGCATGTAATGACAAATTCAAATAAATCATGACAGCTGTGAACAGCAGGTATGGTTAGACTTCAAAGTTAGCTCCTATAAAAACGTATCACTGGCTTATATCCTGACATTAGTTCCCGTGCTAAAACCAAATAAACTGTGTACATGTAGGTGAGCGTCTGAATGAGCGAGTGGCGTACCACCGTCTGGGCTCACTGTACCACTGTCTGAAACAGTATGAACTGGCTGAGCACTATTACCTGAAGACCCTGACCCTCTGCCCAACACCTCTGCAGTTCGATGAGGAGCCACTGTATTATGTGAGGCTGTGCCAAACACTGGGAGACATTATATTCACTGATCTGAAGGTAATGGACTGGACCGTAGATGTGGGTTGTTTTCTGTATTTTAAACAATAAAATGTGAATCTGATGAACATAGTGATCTGCGATATGCCTAAACTGAAATCCTGCCTCAACAGGACCCTTTTGATGCTGCTGGATACTACCACCTAACTCTCGCTGCAGCCATGGATCTGGGCAACAAAAAGTCTCAGTTGCAGCTGTGCACCCAACTCGCCACCATCTACCACAACTTCATAATAGACCGGGAGCGCTCTCTCTTCTTTTATCAAAAGGCACGAGGATTTGCTGCAGAGCTGAACGCAAAGAGGATAAATATTTCACCAGGTCAGCAGTACAGCAGCGCACAATACAAGAATATAGGACAGTAGGAGGGACACTGCATGAAGACAGAAGATGTTATTTTTTGGTACGGAGTAGACATGGAGCAACTTTGGGACAAGACGTTCCACACTGAAGATGCTTTTCAAATCACAAGTTTCACAATTTTGTTGTCCAACATGATGTCAATAATAATAGTCAATAATTTCAGAGAAAAAAACAATTTTTTTCAGCAGTTTAAATAATAAAACATGTCATAACTCTGAGCCACCGTTGCTGTAAGATGAGCGTGTTAGCGGCATAAACCAGGCATGTACTGAAATGTTATTTTTTTATCACTGAAATGAAATACATGAAATACATAATGAAATATATTTATTTAATATCATTTGTTTTAGGTCACACAGAGGCATCTTTATGTCAAACCTAATTAAGCTCTTTAATTCAATGTTTCTTTCTGAGACGCACCTTGTTTGATGCTGTTTGCTCCCTGAAATCTAAATGCCCATGGGTCTCTAACTTTATCTTTGTGTTTACTTCATGTTTCATTTAAATAGACAACTGTAAACAGGTACTTCCTGACACGTGGAAACAGGGAAACACTGTTCACTTGTTAAAAATCGACAGCTGGTCACTAGTGAACATTCCAGGCTGGATCTTACTCATGTAACTTTCTAAAGTACACTTGCTTCTACTTTGATGTGACTTTGATGGGAGAAATAATTGTTCGATCCCCTGTTGAATTTTTATTAAATGAATAGTCTAATAGTTCTTTATAATAATTTCAGTTTAATGGAGAGAGACAGAATCTCAAAAAACTCAGAAACAACACATTAATGTTACTTGAAGTTGATTGAAAAATTCATTTGTGCATTTTTGATCCCCCTACTGTACAGTCAATTACAAATACTCCTAATCTCAGTTTGTTATGTGTACACTGTATGAGTGTGTTATGGGATCAGTCACCTCAAGGTCAAGGTCAGAGGTCAAGTTTTGCAGTAAATCAAGAATGAACTTTGAAAATGAAACCACTGACAAATACATTACTAAGAACAGTCTTGAGCCACGTCTCGTGCGTGTGTGTGTGTGTGTGTGTTTGTTAAATAGAAAGCACAAACAAAAGAGTTGTATAAATGTGTGCTTAAACAGGTGGACGACAAGACACATTGTAGAGTTCTCGAGTGGAGTTGATCTATTTACCCTTTACAACAAGCAAAGAGCCAATGTAAAATTTCTGCTGGCAACATTGTTTTAGATGAGTGACACGTACCAACAGTTATAAACACATTCTCGTATTTTAACAATTACCAGGTGATTCCCAAAGAGTTGGTGATCAAATATTGTTAGGTCCTGAAAAAAAAACTGGATCAGTGGATGAAAGAAGTCACAAAGCTGAAACAGTACATCAGAAAAAGCAACAGTGGGGGACTAATGATATATCAAAAACAGTAGCTTGTGTCATATGAAGACATGTCAGTTTGCCTCCTGTTTCTACAGGAGCAGAGCAACTGCCAGTACAGTCCTGAAAACATGGAGGAGCCTCTGTCGTGGTTTGGGGCTGCCATTGAGTCAGTGGTATCAAGATTGATGGAAATATAATAGTTATAACTTGGTCATAATTTTGTGTTGCGCTGTTTTTTCTGCTGTATTTTTCTTTATGTAAGCTCTTAGTGGCAGCTGACTATTAGCTGGAGACTAAATGGTACTGACTATAAACTGGGATTGGAACATAACAGAATGCATAAATGTACTGTCAGATATTGTCTGTCATGCTGAACCATCTAGGAAACATCTTGTTGGCAACAGCTTCATTCTGTAGTTTGGAAATCATTCCTAACCAATCCAGTAAAATCATCGTAGAATAGACTTAAGTCATGGATTAGCCTTCCAAGAGTCTGGAATCTCAACATCACGGAGGTAGTGTGGGATTATATAGACACCAACAGGAACAAAGGAGAGATTGTTGAAAGAGTCTGCAGATCATCTACCTCCTTTAAGATGCTTGGAAAACTGTAGACCTGAAGACTATTTAAAGAAAGTACAACAAATGGCACTTAAGAGAGTCCAGCCTGTGTTGAAGAATAGAGGTGGTCAGTAGAATTGTACAAACCCTGGTTTTGCCTCATGTACTGTTTTTCCATGTAAATTAGGTGCAGCTATTGATTAAACCTATTTCCCATTTTCCTAGCAAAATATTAAAAAATGACGATTGACCCAAGACTTTTGTATATTGCTGTAAATAAATTTTTTTTGTAAATCATACAATTTTAAATTCTCTTCCGTTTTAATTCTTTAAACATTTTAGTGTTTTGGGAGCTCAATCCTGGATTTGTTTGTTTGTTTGTTTGTTAATAATAATAAATGTTTTTGGATGTCAGAAAAACAACCTACTGTCTTCCGAGTTGACTCTCCGAGACACAAGGACAAAGTCATTAATACAAAAAACAGAAAAACCATTAATGCTTCTAATGATGTCAGTGACACACTTTATGTAGTTGACATTATTGGCTCTAAGAAGATGGGAAAGACAGAGCTTGGGTTTGGAATAATGGTGTGGGTGGAGTTACAAATACAGTTCCAACTCTAAGTCATGAATCAGTTACCCTGACCTTCCATTAGCAATGAAACCATTCTGAAACATTCTGTGGAAGCTGGTTTCTGCTACTGGAATCAAAAGAGTAACTCCAAGAATAACTCAAAATTTTAAGTTAACAAGAAGAAATTTAAGAAAAAAATAAAAAATTTGATGATGTTAAAATTTTGAGTTGTGAAATCAGTTAAAATTTCTAGTGAGCATTGCCAGTCTTGAATTACATGATGCAATGTGATGAAATCACACATAAAATCATGGTTACACAGAGAAGGATTCAAGACTGATACTCAAGTGCTCGAATTTTATACTATTCATATTCTGATTAAAATAAACTTCAAAAAAAAATTGGACAAGCAGTTTTTTATGTTTTTAATCACATTTTTAATAACAGGATTACCATCCCCAGTAGCATATTTTTTTTTTCAAATTATGGTGTTTTCCTAAAATTGCATAAGCAATAATCTAATGACTGAAAGCTTTGCATTCACCAGTTTTCAATATTTTCATCTCTTGCCAGTATGTTATATGACTTTAGCAGCCAATGACCTGTTTTTGAGTCCGATAGCTATGATGTCACAAGACAGGACTGCTCAGTTGTAATGATAGTGCTGATGAACATTTCTCATGACACTGTTGCAACAACATTAACAGGGAGACTCAGTACTAGTGGCTTTGTTTTGCTTTGGTAAAGAAACTTGCACTTGAGGCAGATGAAACTAGAAAAAGTTGCATTTCCTGCGAAAATGCAGTGTGAATGCCGTGTAGTGGAATCTGAAAACAGCAGAAGAAGGAGAACTATCTGCTGAAAACACTGTGTAGAAGCTGAAGTCTTTGCTGAAAACTGCTGTATTTGAAAGGGTACACTGAACAGTATCAATAAAGCAGAGTGAGTGCAAGCAGAAAAGACATGTGACAACAGCCACAGGTAGGATTCGAACCTACACCACCGGGTATCACAGCAGCTGCTTATCTTACTAAGCCAAACTAGCTGTTGTCCCAAAGAGAGATATGATGACATAAAAGGGTGCAGAAGAAAGTAAAATGTCCTGAAAAGAGGTGAAGAAGCTTAAACTTGTGCTCGAAACAGGTGAGGAACCTGAAGTGTCTGCTGAAAGGAGGTAAAGAAGCTGAAATTTCTGCTGAAAAGCTGAAATTCCAGCTGAAAGGAGGTGAAGAAGCTGAAATTTCTCCTAAAAAGAGGTGAAGGAGCTGAACTATCTGCTGAAAAGTAGTGAAAAGGCTGAATTTTGTGTTGAAAAGAAGTGAAGAAACTGAAAAAGAGGTGAAGAAGCTAAAATTTGTGCTGAAAAGAGGTGAAGAAACTGAACTTTCTGTTAAAAAGAGGTGAAGTAGCTGAAATTTGTGCTGAAAACAGCTGAGGAAATTGAACTTTCTGCTGAAAAGAGATGAAAAAGCTGAAATGAATATTAGAAAATTTGCTGAAATCACAAAAATATTGCAGAATTTTAATAAATTAGCAGAAGTATTACCAAGCAAAACAGTCAGCTGAAAAAGGCTGCACAAGCTGAAGTTCTGTCAGCTTGACGTATCCGCTGAAAACATGGCAATGGGTGAGATTCAAACCCGGGCTTTCCGGTATGAGAACGGCTGCTCATCTCACTGAGCTAAAACACAGCGCACCTCGGTGAGCAAAATGAGTGATCGCACTTGTAATGTGGTCCTATTCATCTCAACGGGCCAAAAAATGGCATAAGGAAAATGGCTGAATGGCTGAAATTTGAAAGGGTACACGGAAGAGTGTCAAGAAAGTAGACTGAGCGCAAGCTGGGAACGTGCGCAACGCCCACAGGTGGGATTGGAACCTATGCCGGATCTCATGGCAGCTGCTCATCTCACTGAGCCAAACCACTTCTTGTCCCAAAGAGACATATGATGAGAGAATAATGTGCAAGTTGGAGAAAAAGTTGAACTTAGTGCTAAAAACAGGTGAAGAAGCAGAGGTTTCTGCTGATATTAAGTGAACAAAAAAAACCCCAAAAACATGTTGCCATGAGCGAGATTCAGACCCCACCCTCCTGCTCATCTCATTGTTCCAGACTGGTCCTCATTCAAATGAAAGATATGATGATACAAAAAAAATGTGCAGGGTGCAGAAGAAGCTGAGTTGTCTGCTGAAAAGAGGTGAAGAAGCAGAGTTGTCTGCTGAAAAGAGGTAAAGAAGCTGAACTGTCTACTGAAAATTGGTGAAAAAGAGGTAGAGAAGCTCAAATGTGTGCTAATAAGAGGTGAAAAGCTGAACTTTCTGCTTAAAAGATGTTAAGAAGATGACTGTTCCGCTAAAAAGAGATGAATAAAGTGAAAATTCTGCTGAAAAGGGGTGAAAAAGTTGAACTTTTTTGCTAAAAAGAAATGAAGAGACCGAGAATTCTGCTGAAAACAGGTGAAGAAGCTGAATTTTCTGCTAAAGAGAGGTAAAGGAGCAGAGGTTTCTGCTGAAAATTGGTAAAGAAGCAGAATTTAATGCTCAAGAGATGTAAAAAGCTGAACAGTCTACTGAAAAGAGGTGTAGAAGCTGAAGTGTTCGCTGAAGACAGCTTTATTTGAAAGGGTGCACTGAAGAGTGTCAAGAAAGCGGAATGAGTGCGAGGACGGAAGATGTGCTGGAAGAGCCATATGTAGTATTCAAACCTGCGCCAACTGGTCTCAAGGCGGCTTCTCATCTCACTGAGCGAAACTGGTTCTCATGTGACTAAAAGATATGATGAGAGAAAAAATGTGGAGGCTGCAGAGGCCGCTAAGCAATCTGCTGACAAGAGCCGAAAAAGTTGAACTTTCTGCTAAAAAGAGCTGAAAAAACTGAAAATTCTGCTGAAAAGAGGTAACGAAACTGAAAACTCTGCATAAAAGGGGTGAAGACTGAAATTTGTGTTGAAAAGACGTGAAGAAGCTGAAATTTATCTTGAAAAGAGGTGAAGATCACATTTGTGCTGAAAAGAGGTGAAAAGTTGAATTTTCTGCTGAAAAGAGGTGAAGAAGCAGAGGTTTCTGCTGAAAAGAGGTAAAGAAGCTGAACTGTCACAAAAGAGGTGAATAAGCAGAATTTCTGCTGAAAAGAGGTAAAGAAGCAGAACTTTCTCCTAAAAAGGGCTAAAGAAGCTGAACATTCTGCTAAAAAGAGTTGAAGAAACTGAAAATTTAGCTGAAAAGAGGTGAAGAAGCTGAAATTTGTGCTGAAAAGAGGTGAAGATGAACTTTGTGCTGAAAAGTAGTGAAAAAGCTCAACTTTCTGCTGAAAAGAGCTGAAAAATCTGAAAATTCTGCTGAAAAGGGGTGAAGAAGCTGAAATTTGTGCTGAAAGGAGTTAAAAAAGTTGAATTCTTAACTGAAAAAATGTTGTTATAAGCGGGATTCGAACCTAGGCCTCCTGCTCTGAGAACGGCTGTTCATCTCACTGAGCTAAAACATGACTCAGCCCAGCAAGCTAAACTGGTGATCACACTGATAATGTTGTCCCATTCAGCAAAATGGGCCAACAAATGTCATAAAAAGCTTAATATTTCAAAAAGTATAAACGTTATGAGCACCAAAAGATATAGCTGGCATTAGCAGAAAGAGCAGAACAGTTTAAAATGTGAATGGTGAAAATCGGATGAAAACTGCGGGAGTAGGATAGTCCAAAGGGAGAGAGGAAAGAAGGGAATGTGAGGAGAAAGTACAAGGTCAGGAAGAACTAGGTAAGAAAACAGACAGGGAACAGTGACAGGCATAACAGAAACTGTTAAACTGACAAAGACAAAAACAATTTTACTCATACAATCTGGAAGTTGTGTTCTCCCTATATTAAAGCTGCTATACAGAATCTGCAAAACAAACTGAGTTGAAACATTTTTGACCCTCTTTAACAACATTCCAACATAACATTATCATTGATTGGGGAGATTAAAATTAATGATATATTTTTGTGTGGTTCAGCCACAACTCTACTAAAACCTCAGCCAATAATAGGTAGGCCAACTTTTGGATCATCTAGTTGTCTGTATGACTGCTGCAGTATGTGCACCACATTTGCGCACTATCAGAAAATGCCAAACGGTGCCCTGGTGGAGTGAGGAGCTGTAAAGAGAAGCAGAGTGCTCTGTTTATATTCTAAAAATGTTTTAAGCTAGCTTGTTTCAAAGATTCTGTACAGCAGCTTTAAATGTTTTCCAAAAGCACACATACACTTACCTTATCAGTGTTTCTCAAACTTTTTATAGTGTGTACCACCTAAAATAATGTCAAGCTCTCCCAAGTACCACTATGAAAGCATGAAACTCATAAATCTTACAACACAAAATTCCAATCTGTTACTAAATTGAAAAGTCACATAGGTTAAAATAAAAGAAAAAAATCTGCAGAGCCATAATAGTATCTGTAGTAAAGATCTTTTCATATATTGTATACATTGCGCCATAGGCAAACACTGTAAAAAAAATTTGTTGCGAAAACTCAAAAACTCAAGGCAACCCACTGCATTTACGTTTTCAGGTTCTGATGGATAACTTATAATTTCAAGTTCAGGAGAAAAGTTGCTTCAATTAATGTTTTTGTGTTTACAAGACTAATAACTGTGCTTTGTCTCAACTCATATTTTATCGTTCTACCAATGTAATTCCTAAAGTTTACACAACATATATTTTTTTGGTTTAGGATATTGATTGGCAAAACAAAAAAATATATGTTATGTAAACTGCACTTAATGCATACATATTATTAAAATTTGGGCTATAATATTATATTGATGTATATCAACTTCAAATGCACCACAAAAATGGCACTACAGCATGTAAAAATATAATATAAACTCTGGCGGGCTTGGTTCTATGGTAGGTCTTAAAGGGTTAATATAGATTTTCAATGCAGGCTTTTGGTGAGTGACTGGGTTCTGTGTAATAATCATCTCAGCATTTTACAGTAGAATAGATCAGCTGATCATTGATCAGTTTCATGGTTGAAGTAGCAACATGAGAGGGAGGGGGAGAGAATGAGAGAAGAAGAGGCAGCTGTGCAGCATAATGATAGAATAACTCCAGCTTTGTGTCTTTGTCCATTCTAGCTGAAGTCCAGGACAAACTGTGTTCCTTTTCAGCTCAATACGAAACGCGTAATATTTTCTCTGAATACGCAACGATTCCGTTTTTTACGGGACGGTTTGCAACTCTACTAACTAACCTTATGAATAAAATAAAATTCACTATCAGTAACATCATAGCACCCACCCAGCTGTATAGAAACTCCATCATGCTAGCTAGCACGCAGTACGAGTTATTGTAACTGACTGTAAAAAGTCAGCATAACGAAAATAAACTTCACCTAAACTTGGTTTATATCTGACCCAGATAGACTGCAGGTCATAACTTCTTACCTGAAGTTCAGTTCACCTGACGCTCCGACCGGCGGCTGCCTCGGGTCTCTCCTCCTCCTGCCTCCCCTTTCCCTCATCCACCTGCTGGCCTCTGTGGAAGCTCCACCATAGCCACCACCAAACAACTGAGTTATTTTTACACACCGGCCAGCATCTGGCCAGTCCACCATCTTTAATTGTTTATGCCGTTACAAAAAAACAAAAATCATCGGCCCACCGAGCAAATGCCCGGTATGCCCGATGGCCAGTCCAGCTATGGTCGTGCCATCAGTTAACCCTTCGTCTGCCAGCTGTGGCACGCGTGCCCAGGGTTGCCGACCCCTGCTCTACATGTTTAAAGTGTTGGGATTTAAAGATTCTTTTGTTGCTATCATGTGGTCTGCCTTATGATGAATGTATTAATAACATGTTTTATAGTATTATTTTAACAGTAATATTGTTTACAGGGTTCATATTGCATTGAAAATGTTTGTCATCACATTGACCTTTCTATTTACAGGTGTAGTTATGATCAGTTTATACACATTGCATATCTGTGCTTGTTTAGAGTTGATGTTCTATCCAAGAGGATTTTAAGCTTCACTGGTGAGAGTGTCCAGGTGATACATGTTGAGGGAGGATGAGAACACAGCAGGTTGATTGCATGCATGCTTACAATACATAAATCTAGCAACAGGCCTGAGCGCAGGCCCAAGTGTCTTTGACCTTTTTGTAACTGGCTGCCCTTTTACCTACTTAGTAGCAGATGACTGGAGGCGATAACCAGCCATCAGACACTCTGAAGGCTTAAGACTATGATTGTGCATGGAAGGTGTTGCAGAAAGGGGAAGTTATATGTCTGTTATATGTCTGTTTATAGCTATTGAAGATGTACAAGATGTACCCTTGTCTGTAAACAATGACTGCACACAATGTATTTTTGACCTGTATTGACGTGTATGTGGGGGTGTGATCCTCTATGCTATAAAACCAGAACCCAGTGTATTTTTGTCAGAGCAAAACAGGCCATATGCTGATGGTTGTTCTCCGTTGTCAATAAACTCATCGTTTGATTGCACTTGTCTGGTGCCTCCGTCGTTTGTTGTCTGGTCTGCAGTTGAATGATCTCGCTTCAAAAGGTGTCCAGTCCTGAGACACTGGGGGTGGAAACAGCTGTGATGTCATTGGACTGTCACAAAGACAGAAGTGCATGAAGTGAGCAGCCAAGGAGCCGCTGATGTTTTGGATTCGACAGCATTTGAAAGGTTGACACAGACACATTTCCACATAGAAAGCTGAATTTGTCATATGCCACAGTGAACTCACTGTTCAGTGTTTTTCAGGAAGCTTCTTAACTGCCTCTGCTGCCAAACAAGCAGCTGATGTCCTTGAGAAGAAGCTGAAGAAGTCTTCAACAACAAATACAGGAAGTGGACTTTCAAATACTAGATTCACTTTAGACTCACACAAGAAATGACTCAACTAGCTGTGTTTTATTGACTCCTTTGACTATATTAAAGTTCAGTGTGTGTCTGTACACAGACTGTTGTGTTGGACTATTATTCAGTTGTCTGCTGAATGTTTTCAAATGTCTGCATCTCAGTGTAGATGAGGCTGGGGGTCATGGGAGGCCACCATAGCAGTCTCTTCAACATCATGACATCATCATAAATGCTGCTGGACTGTCTGATGGGCTGATGGTGAAAAAGCCGTCGGCCTCTGGAAGGAAACAGAAGACATTTCAGAGGCTGCAGGCAGATTTCTTTGATTTGGGGCCTTTTTCAGCTTTATTGGACAGAGCAGTGAAGATAAGTGACAGCAAAGCAGAGGGAGAGAGAAAGGGGACGTGGCCCGGGTCAGAATCAAACCCAGGCCAGCTGCTCTCCACCTCGTGGCACATGGTCACCTGCTCATCCTAGTGAGCTCCACCAGCAGCCCTTTCACACAGTTTACACTGTCAAACACTGTGTGTGGACCTCAGCTAACAATAGGCTACATGTAAGTCTGGACTACATGCTTTTATATTGAGGCAGATTTTTCACTGTTTTTATTCCATCAGCAGCTCAACATCATGAGCAGCTTTGACATAAAGACATCAAACTCAAGCTGACTTTAAACTGGATCTACTTTTAATACAGGGGATCAAAAACAACCAACATCTTTATTATATATCAGGACAGAAAGTCATTTCATCTCAAATGGAAAACAGCTTTATTTGGAATAATCAGCACTATCAACTGGTTTGGGATCTCCACCAGTTTCATGTCTTTACAGCTTCTCCAACAAAGTTCCTGTAAAATCAGCATTTTTGTCTTTATTGGTTTGATAGTGATTGATTATTCAGTCCCAATCTGCTGTCATCTAAAGAACAAAATGATGTTTCTATGAGTCAAAAAGCTCCAGATGTTGTTCACAAAGAAAACAAAGATTAGGAACTTAAACACAAAGTGTTTGGAGCCAAAATGTTCCCAAGCTGCTCTTTTTGAAATGGCAGAGGTACAGTGGTGTCTAACAGCACACTGTGGAAGGCAAACATGTTATTGTTGGATGAAACTTCATGAATCCTTTGTAGATTTGAGCTTTTGGAGCCTTTCTTTTCTCTTCAGGTGTACAGAGGCTGAGGAGGCAGGTGAAGCAGGTGGAGCTGTTGTAATGCTGGCAGAGGGTGTGTCTTAGTAACTCTGTGAGGTAGAACTGGATCCAACATTGTGGATGTGTTGATGTTGGAGCCATTAAGATTCTCTGCCACACTGTAGGATTTCCCTCTGATTCACTGTGGGGGCATTTTGGAGTCTGTCAATGAAACTCTTCATATTTGTGTTTGACACCAGTTTATAGAAACAGAGAAATGTGTCATGCTTTTGTTCGGCCTCCACAAATATACACGTTTGTTCATTGGTTAGACTTTTTGTAAGGAGACACATTGAAAACCATGTTAATAAGATCTTGTTGTTTCCTGTGGATCCGACACAGAGAGTGGACTTCAGACAGAAACCGTGGAAGAGATTTTAGAGGCCGTGTGTGGCAACAGGAAGTTTCTGTATGTTTGCTGATCTTACATGTGGAAAACAACACGTGATGTTTCTGAAGTTCTACAATGATTGCAGCTGCCGTCATAGGCAACTCTCACATTAAAGTTCATTTTATTAGATAGTTAAGTTTGAAACAAGAAGTAGTTAAAATATTAAGAAATAATACATAAGAAATAAATAGTAATTCATGTTTGTTGATTAGGTTTATATGTTTAAATGTGTTATTTGTGCTAATTGTGCAATTAGATAGGAACCTTTTCTAAAGTTGTGTTGTGGCTAAGAGGGCATTTTTTGTCTGTCACACTCAGCAAGTTAATTAAGAGACGAGCCACGAGGTTTGCACGTCTGCAGAAAGATAAATAAAGAGTGCCTTTTTTGGACCTCCCCACGACGTAAAAATGAAAGTTTATTCCCTTTGAGTGAGGCCAATGAGGTAAATGTTTTATTTTGTTTATTATCGTTGTATGTAAATACGCGAGTGTTGCGTGATATTCAAGTGCAATAGCCACAGTGTGAAGTGTGATGTGTACTTTATTGATCATTTTGTTGCATGTTGCGTTGTATATAATGCTTAAGGACTTTAGTAAGAATATTCATGTAAGTTTGTATTTCCTTTTAGTTCTGACGGCATTGTATCGGCTGTGGTTGGACATCATTACATGTTAAGACATGTGGAAGAATCCTCCTGTCCGCAATAAATGTCAGTTTAAACACAAAGAACAAGTTGAGCTTTATTAAGACTCGAGGGGAGTAACAATGATCATTGTTCTCACAGCATTTTGAGTGGGAACAGTTCAAAGTTATTTACTGACTGAAACAAGCTGAATGTTTTTGTGCACAATGAAGATCAGCAGCAGCAGCTCAGCTGATCAATGAATTGACATCTATCAGTCGTTTCATGAGATGAAGTCATCAGCAGACATTTGTTCTAACTGTGTGATAAATGTCAGAACGTCAGGGCTCTGCTTTAGTCACTACTTGATGATCATTGGCTCATTGTTGAATCCAGTGGCCCAGTCTGACCTCTGACCCTTTGCTGCAGGTCTTCTGTGTTATCTCCACTTTCATGTCTGATCTTCTGCTGTATCGTCCAAAATAAACATCTGAATCATTTCCAACACTTCAGCAGATCTTTAGTTTGGGCAGTACAGTACAAAATAACACATATTGTACTGTACTGCCCACTTCCTGATCTTATTGGATCTGTGTGTGAGGTTGGTGAAGGAAACACATGTTTACTGAGTGAATCGCTGCCATTAGGAACTAGTTTTTATATCACAGCCTAGAAATGACACAGGACCATTTCTGCAAGTGAAAAGTCCTAATTGGAGGAAAATAATTGTATAGTTTGTGCGACTGTTGTTTGTAAATGAAGGATTGTCCCAACTACATGTGCTGCTGACCTTTGACCTTTTCTTTAGGTGCACAGAGGCCAGAGGAGTCTGTGGAAACATCCAGAACTGAGGCAGTGCTACAGATGTCTTCAAATAAAGTGGTGTATTATCCATGGGTGCGTTCCTGTTCAGACCTGCTGGCTGTCAATGGGCTTCATTCCATTTCAGACTGCTGGTGGTCGCTGTGATCTAAACTCAACATGGCTCCTGTGTTAGAAGAGCCTCTGATTTTAAACTTTGCACATTGAATAGTTTCTTTCCAACACTATGGAGCTACCAGCCCAGTATATGTAGCCCACAGTAGATGGAGTTATCAAGCTGGACTGACAAACATCAGGACTCATGTGGTCCCTACATGTGGATCTTTCACACATGGATCCAAGTGCAGATTCAACTCTGCATTACATTTGACTTCAGCTGTTACACACTTTCACTTTCTAGCTGTGTCACTTCCTGCTTTTTGGATCAGAGAGTTTATCCATGTCCACAAATGTTTGGCTGCATATTTTTATCATCTATATTTTCCAGTCTTCATACAGCCGATATTTCATGTGGACTCCAATCTGCCACCTGCCATCACGTTTTCAGGGTTCATTCAGTGTTGGAAATGTAGGACAAACAGCAGCACATGTTCTCTGAATGTTTGCAGTCATTTTTAAATGAAGCTGATACTACATGAGACATTTTCCACATTTATTGTCTTTGAACAGAGAATAATAAAGCCATCAAACATATACAGGCTGTGCAAATACAAACTTCTGTGGTGCATTTGATGACCTGCAGAGGAGAACAAGTCGGGCTTTTCAGCCCTAACACAACCTCTTTGTTCTCAATACTACAAAACCTTAAAAGGCTGATATGCAAGTTTGCATGAATCACCAACACAGTTGTATTTTTTCTAGTATAGTTATAAATAAGGTGATCAAATATCTGCTGACTGATTAGATTCAGTATCTATTACAGATGAACTGGATATCACAGCATGTTGTTAATCCGTCATATCAAACTAAACAGTGTTGCTGGTGTAAATATCCTCCAATAAAGTCAGATGGGCTGAGGGTTGCTGTTGCCAGGTAACGATGATGTCACACTGGATCTTCTGATCTTCAGCATCGTAGCGCTCGGAGTCTGATGTTGGCTCATGTGTTGTCATACACCAACATGACGTTCTACTAGTCAAGGCCTCACCTTAACCCACTGATGCTGATCACACAGACCCACTAATAGAACTGTTTTATCAGGTTTATGCAGCGTCACCATTAATGTCACATTTAATCAGACCACATTTACATTACAAGCCCACTACAACCATTATCAACATTTAAATTACATTATACATCTGCAGTGATTTAAAGGACGACTATTTTAACCTGATTCATTTCTCCACCTTAACAGTTCATTCCTCAAATGAAGCGAAAAAATGTACCAACAAATAATTTAATATTTATTTTCCAACTTTTACACGTGAAATCAAACAAGTGTATTTAACAATGACAACCAGAGTGGAAGCTGCTCATATAGAGTCCAACCCAGGCTAAAAGTAAGCTGAGTAGACCAGCATCATCAAAGTGTCGGCTCTCTGAACACGGTGCAAGATCGCCATCTGCAGGACAAATCTAGTTTTTCTCGCCCTCCTCGTCAACGGCAAGATGACGTCATCGTACAACAAAACATGCAGATCAGGTGACATGACTGTCTAAGAGGCGGAGTAAAACTGTGGCAGGTAAGCATGTGGAGGAGGAGCAACATCGTTGCATTATACAGTTTCCTCTCTAACTGGATGCAGCTGTGAACAAGAACAGCTGTGGAACCATTGGCCATTTGCCATAGTGTAGCTGAGTCAAAACAGCCCAAGTGCTGAGAGGGAAAACATGATGATTTATGTAAAGTCATAACTGGCTGCAGCAGCTGACCTTTGACCTGTGAGCTTCAGACTCTTTGCTGGTGTGAAGTGTTTAATGTGACTTCAGCCTGCAGACACAGAGGACTGATGAAGCAGAAGATTGTCTCTGTTTCTACACAGACCTGGTCCAGACAGCAGAGCTGCAGAGTGAAGACGTTCATGGGAAGAAGCTGAGTAAGTGCAACGTCCTCTTTGAATCCTGGATCAGGAAGTGAAGCCGGTGAATATTTGCTGTTTAAATAAGGTTTCTGTCTTTGACTCAGTCTGCTGTCACTTTGTTTCAGAGAGAAAAAGAGACTTCAGATTAACTGCATTATATGCTGAGTAACTAAATGCTGCTAGTCTGTGGTGTCACTCCCAGCAGCATCACGTCATTTCTTTACTCTGACCTTTAACATCAGTTAACTTAACTAGCAGAGCAGCTAGCAGTTAGAGTATGAACTCTGTGTCAGCAGTCAGCTTGGTCCTGGTGGTCGCCTGGTTTCATGTTTGCTGATGATCCAGATGTGTCCACATAATTATTTATTTCTGTAAATGTAAAGACTTTACAGATAAACAACAGCAGCCCTCTGGCTGGACTCTAACCTGTGAGTTTCCTGTGACTGAAACCACAAGCTGACATTTTCCTTCTGAAGCAGCTGAATGGATGTTTGAGTTTACCTGCATACATGGTGCAAGTAAACCCGCTTTGGATGGTTTGGAGGCGGAGCCCAAAGCAGGACAGGATTCTAATGTGATTGGTCACTTTGATGAGGTGGCTGTAACTCAGGTGGTCGAGCAGGTCACCTGCTAACCAGAAGGTTGGTGGTTTAATGCCAGTCTGCATGATGTCCTTGGGCAAGATACTAACCCCGTGTTGCTCTATTTTAAACCAGAGGCTTCAGACGCAGGTTCTGCAGCCTCTGCACTGCTGTGCCATCAGTCTGTTGGACAGTATTTGATAGATTTCAGGGGAAAATGAAGGAACATGAACAACTGGTCAGAAACACTTATACTTTATACATCATGCTTTTTTTATGCAACATCCACACGTGAATCATGAAACTTTAACATTTAAAGTATCGTAGCTCTGTTGCTAAATTTTTTGACTCTTGTTTTAATGATAATAGTCAAAGTGTGATCGGTGAATTGTGAGCAGCAGAAAGGAGGAAAGCACTAATGCTGGCACAAGGGGCCACAAGCCAGTGTACTCCAAGTGCCAGCCTGGGTAAATGGGGAGTGTTGCATTAGTAAGGGCCTTCTGAACTAAAGCTGTACCAAATAAAATGTGTGGATCATAATGAATAAGACTGTCATGCTACTGATGGCTGAAAGAAAAGGAAGAGGAGGAAGGAGGCATGTTAGGAGTAGGGATGGGTATCGTTTAGGTTTTATCCGATACCAGTGCCAAACCGGTACTTTTGAAACAGTGCCGGTGCTTAATTGGTGCTCGAATCAGTGCTTAAAGAATGGAGAACACAAACTTTGTCCAAAAACCTCTTGAGAGGAGTAGAAATATTTTCCTGCTATTATTTGCTGCTATTTCTATAATCATCATTAACATTTCATTATTGAGAGTGATGTTGCATTCAGATGCATTTAGATGTTCAAATATATTGGTATTATATTAGTCTTTATTACAGGTCCAAGAAGAACCACTTCAAACCGTGGAGTTGAATCTATAATTTTAAATGCTCCTATATAATAATCTTAAATGTTTCTGTGTAGACTGCAGCGACAGGAAGTACATGTTTTTGAAGTTACATGCTTTTGCAGAAGTGAAACTGAAAGCAGAGTGAGTGCAAGCCAAAGAGCAGGGTGTTTATTATGCATTTATTGCGGATTAAGCCTTAAGTAGTTGTGGTAGATTGAAACAGTTGTTTATATATTTTACATATAAGTCAAGATCAGTACACACAGGATGGCTTTAGCCTGGTTGCTTGAGTTGAGGTCAACTAAGGTGCAGAGAGCATCTGCGCACAGACAGACGTGACATACACATACAGATACATATAGTTAGAGAGGTCATGACCCGTACACAGTACACAGCATGCACGCGCCCCCGCACGTGTACGCACACACAGATAGACTCATTTAGTAGGTAAGAGTTTATGACTGCAAAGTTGTGCATGAGTGACATTTTGTGCAGAACGTGGACCAGATGTCCCAGAAGATAAGCGACAGCGAAGACAGCTGAGAGGAAGCACTTGGCGTCGACCCGAAGAAGATGTTCTGTTTTAGACTATGTTAAGAGTCATTGTGGTTTTGGAGTGACGTATGCTTTGTTTAACTCTGCCTGGTAACAGGAAGACTGCCAACCCTATAAAGCCTTTGTGCTGACGATTGTAGTTAGTCCAATACTGAATCTGAACAGTATTGGCTCCGCATATGTGTATTCATTAAAATGCCGTCTAATTGCACACCGGACCGGATCTGTGGTTATTTTTGGATTCCTCTCTCAACATTTGAACCCTGACATTTGGGGGCTCGTTCCGGTGAGAGAGAGGGATGGTTTTGGTGTAGACGGAGAGATCCGGGGTCCGGGGTAATTGGACGGGCAGACGGTAATCAGTGGTGAAAGTGAGCAGGCATTCCCCGGGGCATTTAAAGGTAAGACACTGCCTGTTGAAATATATTTCCAAAAGGTGTCACATTGGGCATGTCAAATTAAAAGCCTGGTCACTGTAATTACTGGTGAAGGTCTGTTTTGATTTTGGTGATAATGAAAGTAATAAAGTACAGTACTGAGAAAGTTAAAAGCGGTTGGAGCTGCTGAGAGAATTAAGAACGGTTGGAGCCGTTGAGAGAATTAAAGCAGTTGGAGCTGCTAATTTAGTGTGGTAGGGAATTGGGTCATTTTGTGGGTTGGAGCCCCATTGGTTATGCAACCCTTAAGAACTTTCTCGGAGGTGACGCTCCCTGCTGGATGGAGAAATCTATCCTTCACCTAGCTACGACTAGGGATAGTTTCGGGCAACATTCCAGGAGGACTTGGGAATCTCCAAAACTGTTGAGGGTTGTCCTTAATCTTAATCCTGTTTTGGGTGTAGATTGTTGTTTCAAATTATTCTAAATTTTTCTAGAACGACAGCGGCGTCTGTTAAGAAGCGCATTTTCTCGGAGGTAACGCTCCCTCCTGGACAAAGACGTTTGTCCTTGACCTAGCGGCGACTAAAGGGTTAGTACGGTACGACAAACCGGGGAGAACTGGGGAACCTCCAAAATTGCTAGAGGTTGGAGCCTCTATTTTGCGCTTTTTTGGCTACCTGTAAATTAAGTTAGGGCTAGAAATGTGGACGGAACGGTTGGAGCTGGTCCGGTGAATTGGTCGCAAAAAAGTCAGGGACTTTATCGGTTGGAGCCGTTATGGTAAATTTATCGAAATTTGTAGGAGCTAAGAGGCCTAAATCTGTGCAGTTGTAATTAAAGACGTCTGTAATATAAAATATGAGATCTATGAGTAAGATCAGTCTCTGTGTCAGCAATGCACAGCCGGATGTGCACTGATGGTGTGTGTAAATGCAAATGAGGAGCGGTGACGCGCAGAGAGGGTGGTTTCAGTTTCGAGAGTATTGAGCTTTATAACTATTGTTTGCCAATATTGCTAAATGCCTGTATTTAAGAGGCTGGTGTTGCTTATCACGAGAGTATAAATACAGTTTGAATATATTAGTGTGGATGTATAGTAATTGACTGAATTTTGATAGCTGTATATATCTTGAGCCATAAAGGCTGGTGTGTTTTATTTTTCAGTTATGTGTGTGTGGTGAGAAGCGGTGTGTGAGACGATGAGAGGTTTCAGTTTTCTTTTTCTTTTCTTTTTGACTTGCTCTTTCTGGTTATGGAAGGCATGTCCCAGATACGCATAGGAAAGTGTATTTTGAGTGATTTTAACTGTGTGACTGCTGTCAGTATTTGATTTGAGTGACTCTGCGTGATTTGTCTGAGAGAGAGAAAAGGCAGTGTGTGTGAGACGATTGATGGCGTATGAAAGAGGTTAGAATATTTAAAAGTGTGTATGAAATATATTTCTTTTGTGATGTAAAGTAGGATGTTTTAAAGTTTGAAAGTGCTTTTAATTCAAGAAATGCATGAGTGATGGTATGAGAGGTTGAGTTTATTTTTATGTTTGAAAGAGCTCTATTTAAAAGTGCGTATGAAATGAAGGTGTATTGTTTTTAGACCAAGACTTAGTAAAACTAAAGAGGGTTTGTAGACTGTAAATATGAAAAAACAAGTGTTTGATTAATCTGTAGAAACAGGAAAGAGAAACAGGAAATACTGTGCTGCTGTGTGTGTGAGAGGAAGGTGTGTGTGTGACTGATGATGTCAGGGGAGCACCGAGAAAAATAGGCAGACGAGTTAAATTCTAAGAAGATGAAGCGAATGTATGTCTTAAGAAAAAGTAATAAAATTATATTAATTACAGGTTTTAGAAAAGAGAAAGACCGAGAGAAATAAATACATGAACTAACAATTACATTAATGAATTGAAAACGCACGTACACAAACTGTTACATGTGAAATTAGTGTTGGAAAGTTTAATAAAGAAAGCAGTTTACACTCCTTTAATTTCCAGAACCAGTGTGTCCCCTAGACCTGATAACACCCTTGCCCAGTTGGCCCCCGTATAAGGCAGCATGGAAGGCTGGACAGCCCATGACGGGTAAGATCCCACCTCGAAACCCTGGGACAACCTAAGGCAAGGCGCAGTCACGATTGCTTGAACCTAAGTCCCGGAGTGACCTTGGAGTCACTGGAGGAGACGGGATTTAACGGGTAAGGCCACTGGGCACAGGCGGAGGGGAAATGTCATTAACAATGACCAGTGATGAGCCAGAGAGAGAAAACACACCCTGTCAAAAGGAGTTTGAAACACTGCAAAAGAAACATTTACAAGATCACAAAGATCATAAAGAAACATTTATAAAAATCACACATACAAACAGAAAATGCACTAACCTTACAGAGATAAGCTCATGAAGAGTAATGCATAGATAGTGATTAAAACTTGGCTAAGAACACAAACATATGTAATTAAATCAGCCTGCTAATTTCATGAGGGTTAAAATGGTGTGAATGTTGAAGAAAATACACTTAAAACACACTTGGATAAAATAGAGTTGTTGTGGAATAACTCAAACGAAGCTGTATGACAAGGGAGTGAGTTATGGAAAAAACAAAAGAAAAGTGATTAGTGTTTATAAGAGTGACTCAGGAGTGCTCTCGTACTGAGTGATCAAAACCAGTGATTAGTATGGAAAGAAAATGAAAATAATTTAATAATGTGATAAGGTTTAAACATGTATTTCTCTTGTCAAGTTGGTTGTTGAGCTATGACTCAGTATGCAAATTAGCTGGAGCAGAGACACTTCCTGTGTGCGTGTGTGTCGGAGGCTTTCAGTTCAAGAGAGAGCGGTGGCTGTTGAAGATTATTTGGCGAAATATATACTGGTAAAGTATCAGGATATTTGATTACGGTGGTCAGGTCTGTTCAGAGGTGCAGATTTGGACAGGAAATTTATAATTTAGTGATGGTACGTTGTTGAAATCGGTTTATATTTTATGCTGAAGGAAAACATGGGAGAGTAAGGAAGGGTGACATTGTGCAAACGGTCTTTGATCTTTTGACAAGGCTTTCAGTGCGTTGAATGGGTGAAATTTAAGATTGTTTAAGATTTTTTGGGGCTGTTGTTTTTCATTTTAATAGAGGGAGTTTTGATAAACATGGACATGTCTAAAAGGGCCCATAGTTTTTGTAACAGTGCACTTAGGAAAAAACCTGTCAGGTGATTTTGTTTTGTACTTAGATGAGCTAATAATCAGCTCTCTTTTTTCATTTTTGTTCTAAGCAGGCCTGGAAGAGAGTGAACTAACAGCGCTGACAAAATTTCCGGACAAACAGATATGAGGTGACTTTTCCAGATTTCAATGGGTGGAGGAAAGGCTACCTGTGGGGACCTGATCAGATTGGAAGTCCCTGTTTAACGGATTGCAGCGAGTCAATCCAGTCAAAAGTATAGAGAACTATTTTCCTAAAAAGGAAAACGAAATAAAACAAATGATTGAGCTCATTTTGCTGATGTGGAGCATTTCATTATTTGCGCAGAAGGCTGCAGTATCAGCAAAAATATCATGTGTGAATGCATGTGAGTGAATGTGAGTGACTGGACTAAGGTGGGAATGAATAAATGTGGACAAATTTACCATGTGAGGAAAAGAAAGGGGATGCTTTGTTTTGCTTTTGCCATGAGCAGGACAAGTGGGAGACTTAAATCTGGGGATGCTGATGTTCCCTTGAGTGAATTTCTGTTTTATTGATTTGGGTTAGACCATATTATTACATTATAAAATGCTAAAAGGGAAACATTGTTTGATGAGATTCAAGTTACCATTAACTGAGGTGATACATGATTAATAACTGTTCTGTTTAAGTTTATTTTTTGTCATGACACAGACTGGATCATAAAGGGGGAGAGTTAAGTACAGGTTTTGTTACCA
The DNA here is from genome assembly GCF_001858045.2 of Oreochromis niloticus. Taxonomy (NCBI): domain Eukaryota; kingdom Metazoa; phylum Chordata; class Actinopteri; order Cichliformes; family Cichlidae; genus Oreochromis; species Oreochromis niloticus. The sequence goes on from NC_031967.2 coordinate 2,586,672, forward strand.
GGAAGTTCCAAGGAGCCAGACTTTGCATGGAGCAACGATTTGGAGAAGATTTGACATAATAATTAAATTGATCTTATTCCTTAAACACAGGTTTTCAGGGCTGGAGCAAAATACCGGAGAGGAGGATGGCTGAAGTGTTCTGAGAAATGAAATGATATGACTAACCTTTTTTCCCTTGTTAATTTGTTAAGCTTGGGTGAAGCATGTTGAGATTTTTGCCACATGAGATGTGTCAAAAAAGAGAGGGATTTAAGATTTAATTTGTTTAATTTGAAATGGGTTTTAGCATGATTTTATAACGATTGGGGTTGTTTGATAATTTAGATATGGTAAAACTGAGGCAGAGATTGTTAATTCTAAAGAAAGGAGTAAAATGAACTGAATTCTGTTTAGAAGATAAATTGCTGGTGTTAATAAGAAGTTGTACACCAAACTTAGAGGGAAACTGTGGGAATAAAGGATATGCTTTGGGGAAAATAGTGAACATTTTATGAGAAGAAAATGTGGGATCTCTTTTTGATTTTTAGAATAAAGTTGTTATAATGTAGGCTTTAGAAACAGATAGTAAATAGATTTATTTCTAGGGTAGAGGAGAGCTTTTATGAGGATGTTAAAAGTCTCGCTGACTCAAATGAATAATATTGGAGATTATATATGTAGAAATGATTTTTTCTTACACATTGCAATCGTGCTCATTAACAGAGTTGATGTTCGGTCCAGTTAAGGTCATAAGCTTCGATGAGCGTTATGTCTCAGTCGATATAGTGTAGGGGACTTGGAGCAACAGAAGGATAAACAGCATTCACGCTTACAAACACATATGGTTTAAACATAGGTGAGGCCTAGGGCCTGAAATTCATTTAGCTTTTAACTGAATTTGAGCTGGCCCTGTAACAAGTGACAGACAAGAGGAACTGAATAGGAGTTTGGTTGTAACTAAACTGTGTGACATGTAAAATATTGAGATAACACATGCAGCTCTAAATTAGTCTTATTACATAAAATGCAGGTACAGAATAACAAATGCTTGTTGAAGTGACCAAGTTTTTGTTTAAAACAGAAGCAAAGGGAAAAAGCTTATATATTTTGGTTGAGTCTGATAAAGTATAAATTAGAATGTATCATTACATTAAGAGCAGCAAAAAGGAAATAAAATGATATATTAAAACAGGGTATAACGCAGGAAATGTGAGTTCCAAAATACAGTTAGAGTTCAGCTTTTAGCTATGATGAAGTTTATCTAGGAGCAATTAACTATGTGCTTACACGTAGTGATTAAAGTGGTTGTTTTTTCTTTGATCCTTTAGTAGAATAAGCAGTTTTCTTGTGATAGGTGACTTTAGATGAGAGGCACTTGCAGCAGCAGCGACAGTTTGGTGCACAGGATGTGGATGATCAGATAAGGAGCAACAGGAAGCACATGCAGAGACGTGCTTCCTTTGATCCTCTTAAAGGCAGTACTTTTAAGAGTTTTACAAATGCTGAGTACGGTTGAATGAGATATAAAAATAAAAGTCAAAAACCAAATACGAAATTAGGTTCATGTTTTGAGTAATATTAGGTTGAATCAGGTTTGAATAAAGAGAACAAGAGAGGGACCAAGGAAGAACCTGACTTGACCCATGGAGTGTTCTTAGGGGGAGCTGGCATTTCTAGAGAGGGTCAGAGTAATGTTATAAGTGTGTGGTGACCCTCTTCGAGGGCCACCACAAGAGAGGGAATTGAGAGGAGTAGAAATATTTTCCTGCTATTATTTGCTGCTATTTCTATAATCATCATTAACATTTCATTATTGAGAGTGATGTTGCATTCAGATGCATTTAGATGTTCAAATATATTGGTATTATATTAGTCTTTATTACAGGTCCAAGAAGAACCACTTCAAACCGTGGAGTTGAATCTATAATTTTAAATGCTCCTATATAATAATCTTAAATGTTTCTGTGTAGACTGCAGCGACAGGAAGTACATGTTTTTGAAGTTACATGCTTTTGCAGAAGTGAAACTGAAAGCAGAGTGAGTGCAAGCCAAAGAGCAGGGTGTTTATTATGCATTTATTGCGGATTAAGCCTTAAGTAGTTGTGGTAGATTGAAACAGTTGTTTATATATTTTACATATAAGTCAAGATCAGTACACACAGGATGGCTTTAGCCTGGTTGCTTGAGTTGAGGTCAACTAAGGTGCAGAGAGCATCTGCGCACAGACAGACGTGACATACACATACAGATACATATAGTTAGAGAGGTCATGACCCGTACACAGTACACAGCATGCACGCGCCCCCGCACGTGTACGCACACACAGATAGACTCATTTAGTAGGTAAGAGTTTATGACTGCAAAGTTGTGCATGAGTGACATTTTGTGCAGAACGTGGACCAGATGTCCCAGAAGATAAGCGACAGCGAAGACAGCTGAGAGGAAGCACTTGGCGTCGACCCGAAGAAGATGTTCTGTTTTAGACTATGTTAAGAGTCATTGTGGTTTTGGAGTGACGTATGCTTTGTTTAACTCTGCCTGGTAACAGGAAGACTGCCAACCCTATAAAGCCTTTGTGCTGACGATTGTAGTTAGTCCAATACTGAATCTGAACAGTATTGGCTCCGCATATGTGTATTCATTAAAATGCCGTCTAATTGCACACCGGACCGGATCTGTGGTTACTTTTGGATTCCTCTCTCAACATTTGAACCCTGACACTCTCATGTTTTTATTTTTTTTGTCTCTTTTTTTCTGCAAAATGATAACCAAGTCAGCCTTTTCTGTTGATACAACACACCTCCTTTGGTTGGAACCGGTGCTTAAAGAATGGAAAACACAAACTTTGTCCAAAAACCTCTCATGTTTAGTTGGGTTTTTTTGTAAAAAGATAACAATGTTAGCCTTTTCTGCAGCTATAGGACACATATGGTATCACTCTATCAAACAAGAAGACAGCCACATGTAACTACGACGGTGTTTGCTAGTTCACCTTAGATTAATGTAATAACATGGTTAGCCTACTCAACGTAAATTACACACGAACAACATGAAGCTACTCACGCAGAGAAGAACGGCTGCTGCTGCCATCATCATCCGTCATCATTCTGCTACACTGGCAGGGCTAGGGGCCAGGACTCTCCTCTTCGGGTTCTTGGGGGATGTTGCTAACTCCGGGTCCGATAACAGGCACCACACCCGCAGTAGATGTGCTCAGTGTGAGGTCTCGCAGCAAGCTATCAAATATGGTGCATTTCTCGGCTTTTAAAAAAAAACGCTATGCGTCGCCGGGTGTTTAATGGTAAACAGACTGATTCTTATATAGCGCTTTTCTACTCTCCCATACTCAACATGCCACATTCATCCAATCACACCAGCACTTTATCTGTACTCAGTGCTTTCTAAGTACATTCACACTTCGATGGATGCATCGGAGAGCAAGTTGGGGTTAGTATCTTGCCCAAGGATACTTGACATGCAGACTGGAGGAGCCTGGGATTGAACCATCAACCTTCCGATCAGCAGGTGACCAGCTCTACCTCCTGAGCTACAGCCACCCTGTTTCAGCAGATTCGAGGTGTTACCTCCTTTGCACAGTATCACCTTAAAGCACTTGTTGCAGGCTGCTGAGTTTGCATCTTCTGCTGTGAAGTACAGCCAGACTTTGACTGCTTCGCCTTGGGCATTTTTAATCTGTAGCTCTGCTCTAAAAGAACGTACGTACCTGGACCCGCCTACTATCCTTGGAAAGGTAAAATGATTGGCTAGAATCCAAAGTGTATGACATCTCAGGAAAAAAAAGCACCGAAATAAAGCACCAAAATGTGCGCTGCTTTTCGGTCTGGTTACTACCGTTTATGTCAGATCCGGTGCCATAATGGCATTGGATACCGGTACCCATCCCCAGTTAGGAGGCAATGGTAGAGAAGGAAAGACAGGAGAGTGGAGGTGATGTATCTAAATGCATCTGAACAAAGCAGAAGTGCACACCAAACTCAATGGACAGTCAAATGTAGAATCACAGAACAGAACTGCAGGCTGAGTTTGGATGTTTGACTTTGTCTTTAGACCTCTCTGTGGCTCACACACACAGTGACGTCAGACACATTCACACTCACTGTTCCATCTGCTTTGTGAACAAATTCATTACTTTCTTCCTTCAATGATCTACATACTATGTACTGCCCAGTGAATACTTTGCAATGTATTCCATCCCCTTTCAAGGCAGACTTACCCAGTTTATTCTCCATTATGAGACAACAATCAGCCACACTCACACAGACCACGTCTGGCCCGCACTCGCTCACACATGCATTCACACACCAATGAGAGCTCTATCCTCCTTACATATTGGTGGATAAACCAAACACTCAACACCCTCAGCAGCGGAGGAAAAACCTCCCTCCTTTCGGTGGAGAAACCATCCTTAACCCTCCTTGAAAACTGGCGAAGAAACCAGACCTCCTTAGAAAAATTAAAAAACTGGTGGGGAAACCAGACCTCCTTAAAAAAATAAAGAAAAACCGGTGGAGAAGCCAAGTAGCTTGCGTCTGCATGCACAGCTAGCGCGCTCCCATACCTGCGTTTAACCACACGCTCACGTAGCCGCTCTCTATTGTTTTGGGTCCGCGTGCACCTGCCCAACCAGCGCTCCCCCGGACTCGCGTCTACACGCGCAGTCACGGTGACGCATAAGGCCTTCTGTATTTACTGTCTGTGTTGTTTCGTTCACGGGAAGAGTCTCTGGATCCTGTCAATTGCCATCCAACCCGAGGGGAGTTCAGACGCTAACTCACCGGCCTGGCGACAAAATTAAGCACCAGGGCTTTCATCAGGCGTCCCAGACCTCCTGGCTGCTAGCAGACTTCAGTGTCTCCTCTCCCTCTCCTCGGTGGACGCGATGCGTTGGGCTCCGGCTCGGAAGGACCAAATAAATGTTGGGTCTGTGCTTCCACAGGCCTGCTGGTTTAGAAACTTATTCTCATTAACGACAAGCAAGGAAACAAGACAACATCTTTAACCGGTTTTTACTTGTAGCAAGGGAGGCTGGTTGGAACCTGTGTTGATATGTAGGTGTTCATGTAATGATAAGGTTTACCAGCAGGGGGCGCTGTATCTAAGAAAGCTCATGAATGCCTCCAGGGGAGCACATAAAAGAAGACTGGTCTGTGGTGTGACAGCAATGGTGTCAATAAAATGTTTGGAGCAGTAGCTCGCAAGATAAGTGAATGCTGTGTTATTTTTAACAAGCGCTACGAAGACAACACATGGTACCAGGAGTAAAAGTGGAAGAGTGGAAGCGATAGCAGTTCGAGGTTCTGTTTGGGATGGAAAGTTTGAAGCCACCGGAAGGACTGAAACTGGTGGGGAATGTGGACAGCAACTGGCGGTGTTTTAAGCAGCAGTTTGAGCTGTATATGGCTGCCATGGGACTGGACTCTAAACCCGATGCCAGGAAAATTGCATTGCTGCTCACGGTAGCTGGTCCTCAAGCCATTGAAGTCTTCAACACGTTTGAGTTTGAGGAAGTTGGTGACAGGAATAAGTACGACAAAGTGGTTGAAAAGTTTGATGTACACTGTTCACCACAGAAGAACACAGTATATGAAAGGTATGTTTTCCGATCTCGGATGCAGCAACCAGAAGAGACTTTTGATTGCTTTGTGACTGATTTGAAGCTAAAGGCACAGTCATGTGATTTTGGAGAGCTGAGGGATTCTATGGTTCGTGATCAAATTGTGTATGGGATCCATGATAAACGGACTAGAGAACGGCTGCTCAGAGATTCCAAGCTAACTCTGGATGAAGCAGAAAGACTGTGTCATGCAAGTGAGTTAGCCCTGCAGCATGCAAAGACATTTAATGAGACAAGCGTCACTGCAGTACATGATGGTGCAAAAATAGCTGTGGTTGAAAAAAAAATGAGGAAGAATATGCCACAAAAGTCCAGCAAAGAGGATAAAGTGTACTCCTGTAAGCGATGTGGTGGCAGACATGAACCGAGACAGTGTCCAGCTTATGGCAAAAGATGTTTGAAATGCAATGGAAAAAATCATTTTGCCAAACAATGTCTGTCTAAAGCCAAACCAAAATCAGTGCATGTAGTTGAAGAGACTGACTTAAGCGAGACTTTCTTTGTGGGCATGGTGTCACTTGAGGATGTAAAAAGTGAGCATAACGTATCAGAAGACAGTGAGCGACGCTCAGATTATGAAGATACATGGATTGTTTCACTCCCAATACAAGGAACTTTGGTGGCACTAAGGATTGATACAGGTGCACAGGCAAACCTAATCAGCATGACAGAGATCAATGCTATGAAACCAAAGCCCAAACTAATCAAGAGAGGAGTACCTCTAAAAGACTACAATGGAAAGAATATTGAAAGTAGTGGTCAATGCAGACTTAAAGTGACAATAAAACATAAAGATTATGATGTATTGTTTAATGTTGTTCCAGAAGGTCGTGAATCACTGCTGGGTGGCGTGACATCCAAAAGATTAAACCTAGTAGAAAGAGTGTATCACATCAGCTGTGCAGAAGCAGCAAGTGGACAGCGAGGAGCAGTTGACTCCATTGTACAGCATTATGAGGATGTCTTCAAAGGTTTGGGATGTCTACCATGCACTTACAGTATCCAGCTGTAAGCTCCACTGAGAAAGAAGTAGATGATCATGTTAATATGATTGTGGAGTCTCTGCCAGTGTCTGACTCAAAGATAAAACAAGTATGTGAGGAGACAGCTGCAGACAGGGAGCTGCAAACGGTGATGGACAATATCCAAGGAGACTGGCCCAAAGGGTCTTGTTCAAAGTATTATCATGTTAGATCAGAGCTCAATGTGGTAAATGGACTGCTGTTGAGAGGCAATAGGATTGTGATACCACATAGTCTGAGAAAGCAGATACTTCAAAGAATACATGAGGGACACCTGGGAATAGAAAAGTGTAAAAGGAGGGCTAGAGACACTGTGTACTGGCCTGGTATTAATAAAGACATTGAGACCATGATTGGAAAGTGTGAAACATGTAACAAGTTTCAGAGCAGACAGGCAAGAGAACCCATGATGATTCCTGAACTTCCAACAGCGCCATGGAGGAAAGTAGGAACAGATTTATTTCATTTTAATGGGAAAGACTACCTGTTGGTGATAGATTATTACTCTAACTTTCCTGAGATTGCTCTGCTTACAAGTATAACTGCTAATAATATGATCACACATGTGAAGTCTATCTTTTCCAGGCATGGAATACCAGAAACTGTAATTAGTGACAATGGTCCTTGCTATAACTGCAAAGAATGGCAGAATTTCGCAAGAGAATATGGCTTTAAACATGTCACATCAAGTCCTCAACATCCACAGGCAAATGGCAAGGCTGAAAAAGGAGTGCATATCATCAAGCAGCTTCTGAAGAAGGCTACAGACAGTCAATCAGATCCTTATTTAGCTCTGCTGAGCTACAGGACTGCTCCTCTTGACTGTGGTTTATCCCCTGCAGAATTGCTGATGAATCGTAAGCTACACACCACTTTGCCCTGCTATGCAGAAAGCAAGCAGAGTGAAGAAATTATAAAAAAGCAAGAGCATCTGAAATGGAAACAAAAACGGCGGTACGACAAGGGAACAAGAGCACTTGGATTGCTTGCAAAGGACGATGTAGTGAGAATCCAAGATCAGAATGCATGGAGCAGGAAAGCCATTGTTCTTCAGGAAGCAGGTCCGAGATCATATGACGTAAGAACTGAAGAAGGTCATGTGTTCAGAAGGAACCGTCGCAAATTACTAAAGACTAAAGAGACATTTCAGGAGGAACGAAGTGGTGAGGAAGATGAAAATGTTGATGTGTCACATGCAGAGACAGTGTCTGATTTGAAACCACTGGATGGACATGAGTATGTGGAGAAAAGTGAAGTGGTTTCAGAACCTGTATTGAGGAGGTCAGAGCGTAAGGTCAAAAGACCAGTTAGACTTAATCTGTAAAGCTAAAACTGGATTTGTTTTTATCTTATATTTTGATGGTGTTGAAAAAAACAATTGAAAAAATATTAATGTAAAACAATTATGTGTATATGTTAATTTATAAGACCTATGTTGTATATAATTCAGAGGAAAGGGGATGTGTTGATATGTAGGTGTTCATGTAATGATAAGGTTTACCAGCAGGGGGCGCTGTATCTAAGAAAGCTCATGAATGCCTCCAGGGGAGCACATAAAAGAAGACTGGTCTGTGGTGTGACAGCAATGGTGTCAATAAAATGTTTGGAGCAGTAGCTCGCAAGATAAGTGAATGCTGTGTTATTTTTAACAAGCGCTACGAAGACAACACAGAACCAGGCTCTTGGAGCTGAACGCTCCTCACCTGTCTGCTAGCCAGCATCAAATAAACAGCCTTCCTTGCTGCCTTTTATTGAAAACAGTTACAGTACACACAAGCACCTCCCATTGTAAAACCCCCCTATGGTTACAAAAGATAAGGCACTGTGTGTGTATGTGTGTGTGTATGCATGTGCTTGAATGTGTGTGTGTGTATTTGTGTTTGGGGGTGCGTTTGTGTGACCTCCTGCTCACCAAAAGGGTCATAAAAGCAGGAAGCTTATTAACCAAGAAAACAGAACCTTCAGATAGGATGTCCCTATAATAAAACACTACAGCCTCCCCACCAACAGGCTGGTTGCAGAGGTGGTCAGAGACAAAGGAATGTCTTTGATCAGCTGCTTGAACTAAGACTTACAAATTTAAGTAACACAATGACAACATTTAACAATTTGACTCCAACAGCTGCCAGCTGAAATTTAAATGTAATTTAAATGAAGGATTGAAGGTTATTGGGTTTTTTGAACGTAGAGATCACATCAACGTATATGAATTGTATGATATGTCTCTTCTATTTTTCTATGATCATATTTTGATGTTGATTGTGATTGGTTTTATTTGTTTCTTCAGTGGTTGTAGTGTTTTAATATTTAGTCATTTTTTCCATTATTGTAATTGTGTATAAAGTTTCATTTGAATGAAAGTTACTCTCAAATGCTTTCAGTGTTGCTGTGTTGAGTGTTTGCATGTTTAAAGTTTGTATGGAAGACACAGAAAGACGTTTGGCTAAAGAAATCTGTGCTAGAGTGAGTTTTTTAAAAAATAGTAGAAAACAAAACAGATGTTGAATTCTTTAGAGAATTTTCTAGAAATCTTTTTCTTTCAAAACAGAATTCAGAATATTGATCTTTGACATGGAAGCTGTTTCTACAGGATCCTGATGGACACTCAAAGCTTTCATAAAATGTTCTCATTAGTTGTTTACAGCAGAATATCAACCGATGTGAACCAAAACAACAAAAGTGCTCTGCACAAGTGTGTGAGACTACAAATTATAGAATCAGTACTGCTGATTTCATTACTCTTAACTTTTAAAGGCAGATTTTGTATCTGAGAGCAGGGACACTTGCTGTGTTCAGTGTGACTCGTCTCTGCAGAAGGTCAGGGCTCTGATAGTTACAGTTAGTGGGTGACTTACTGGGCAGGTGGATCCTGAGTGTCTTGTGGAGTCAGGGTTCATTATGGTCCTGGTTGCCACTGGAAACAAAGAAGCAAAAGGAGGGTGTGTTGTTCAGGAAGTACAGACTGTAGCTCAGCAGGTAGAATTACTAACTGGAAGTAGGGCTGCCACGATTAGTCGACTAGTCACGATTACGTCGACTATTGAAATCGTCGACGACTAATTTAATAGTCGACACGTCGTTTGAAGCTTTGTAAGATCCCAAAAGACGCAGGAATAAGTAGTAGGATTTAAGAGTGTAATAACGGACTGAAACAGAAGATGGCAGCACTGCATGTACAAGGATACCAGCTGCCGTTAAACCCCGAAGAAGAAGAAGCTGTGTCCCAGAATTCATAGCGCAGCCCAGCGCAGTTGTAAACAATGGTGGCAGCTAGTTAGTTTTAATATTACTCTTATTATACTTTTTGGGTCACAAAATAAAGTTTAACATATTTTCAGGCGAGAATGTGACTGTGTAAACCTCAAATATCTGCTCAGTTTATCAAGACACCACATATTTTCAAAAGCACTCCGACGTTTTCAGAGACGTCTGTTACCCACCAGCTTGATAGTTAGCTGGGGTTCAAGGCTCACTAGAGCCGGTGAGAACACCGGACTCCCAGCAAATCGTTTTCAAACCCACCGCCGTCTTTCACTACTCAGGTTAAACATATATAAGTCACTTAGATAACTTAAAATGTTATTGTTTGGCTTTTTTTTTTAGTATTTTATTTGTTCCTGAGTAAATCGGTTTGGCTGAGAAATAAAGTTATAGTTTTTACACAGCTGAATAAACGTCAAGCAGACAACTGATTATCAGAAGTGTGAGATGCTCGAGAATATACTCCGGTGTCCTGTTATATTTTACATAGCAAGGAGCAGATGGTTGAGTTTATTAAACTCCACCGAAAAAAATCAGCAAATGTCAATAAAATTTAATAAACTATCATCTTGTCTTTATTTTTAGTTAGCACATACCTTAAACACTTCAAGCTGTAAGCTAATGATAGTTATATAAGAGCAGATGCTGCTGGTGCAATAAGCTGTACGTTGTACGTCCAGTGGACGCATGATCTGATTAGTCGACTAATCGCAAAAATAATCGGTGACTAGTCGACTATCAAAATAATCGTTTGTGGCAGCCCTAACTGGAAGGTTGGAGGTTTGATCCCTGGCTGCTCCAGTCTGCACGCCACGGTATCCTTGGTCAAGATATGGAACCCCGACTTCCTCTCCAATGCATCCATCATAGTGTCATTGTTAGAAAAAGAAGTGCTTGTGTGAATGAAGCACGCTGTATAAAATGCTTTGACTGCTCATATTGAAAAGCAGCTTATAAGAACTGGTTCATTTTCCAGATAATTCCACTATTAAGACAACAGACATTTGGGAGGCTTTCTCCTGAGAGTCACACTGAAAGTCTTGCTGCTCCTCCACAAAATGAACTCTTCAGTTTAGATTTGATTAAAGACACAGCTCAGCTAAACACAACTCAAACTAATCTACACTATTTTTCTTTATTACGCAGCATTTTTATAACTATTTCCAGATGTTTCTAAAGATGAAAACAGAATTAAACTCCAGCCTGATCCGTTTCTGAGGTTCCTGACTCTGAACGTCCCTCAAACGCCTCTCTGATCGTTTCCTTACGTCACTTTTACTTTCGCTTTCTTGAATGTTGTGGCGCAGTCGATCGTCTCCATGTTAAGGTAACGTTAGCAGTCTGTACTGTTTTCCTGGCTAACATCAGCTGTGTGCAGCTTAGTTTCAGCATAAATCTGCTTCGTTTTATGTGAGATCAGAGTCTGGGAACGAGACAGAAACAGTTAGTTGATGATCAGCAGCTGAACTCAGAGTCGATGTTACTGTGGATCCACTGACTGGTGACTGTAGGCAGCTTCTCCTGCCTCCAGCAGTCTGTGGATGTATGGGCTCAAATTGTGGTCATAAATATTTTGTACTTGTAAATCAGGATTTGTATGTGTAAAAAGAATTTGTTTGTGGACTTAGCCAAGAAATACGTGTGAAACTCTGCACTCAAGTTACAAGTTACAAGTACGACCCTATTTTTCTTCCTTTCATCTGATTGGCCAATGTCATGTCAATCACAAATTTAACAATCCAATCAGAGAACAGATGGGTTTGGCTATTGTAGGGGTGCTTTATGAAGCTTCAGGTCCTTGAAGGGAATAAATGCCCCTTTTCATGCCAGCCCAGCGTTTTCCTTCATCACCAGGAAGGAAAACAGTCTGTGGTGGTCCGAGTTTTGTGATTTTTGTGTCACAGGTTTACGTGCTTAGTTAGCAGTTAGCATTAGCAGCACATGCTGCGTCCGATGTGACAGGACTTTTATGCTGCGCACTGTGACTCACAGCAGTGGTTCCGGGTCCGCCCTGACTTTGTGTTAAACTAATCCTAAAGTAATAATGGTGGGGACCTAGCTTCTACCGGATATTTACATAGAGATCCTCCAGCTTCAATCTGTATTACCCTTCAAGGACCTGCAGTTCAAAAAAGCGCCCCTCCGACAGCCAAACCCATCTGTTCCCTGATTGGATTGTTAAATTTGTGATTGACATGACATTGACCAATCACATGAAAGGAAGAAAAATAGGGTCGTACTTGTAACTTGAAACTTGTCCCACATGAAAATGTCAACAGTCAAACTCAAAATCTCTTTTTGTCAACAATAAAATGACAGCAGACCAATTTGAAGAAACTTGGTAAAATGCTTCAGAAATTAGTAAAATATTAAAAAGTGTCTTGATGCTCAATCATCCAGTAAATCCCCAAAAAGTTGATTCCGTTCATCTGGATGTTTTCAGCAGCATGGATCAGTGTGAGGACAGAGAGGAGGGAGTCCCTCCCTCTAAAAGCACTCTGTGTGGGGAACATGAGAGCCAGACCAAAGCTCAGAGGTGAGATGACCATCTCTAACTGTCCGTGACTCTTCTCCATGTCACAGCTCAGCACTCACATCACTGCTCCATCATTATTCACACTCATGGGGCGTACCAGGCTCAGCTGGACATAACCCTAAAACTAATCCAGAACCTGGACCTGAACCCAGCTGTGTTTCCTTAAAGAGCAACATGTCGAAGGGTATTGTTGTAAACTTTAACAAAAGACTGTCATGTGACAAAGAGTAAGTACATTATTTTTATGAGTTTCAGATTGTTCATCATGTCTTTAATTTAATATTTCCAGTTTTTCCTTCCTATCTCATGAAGCTGTTACATTTATTGTTTTTCTTTTAGGATCAATAAGAGGCCAGAATCTCCTGGACCTGAACCCAGCTGTGTTTCCTTAAAGAGCAACATGTCGAAGGGTATTGTTGTAAACTTTAAAGGCTGTTCTTCTGCTGCTGAGAGGTAATGTGTGTCTAGATGTTGTTGCTGACTCTGTATTTTTGAATAAATCCTCATGTTTAATATCAGCTGAGCTCTTCAATTCAACCAGAATTCAAACAAAGGCTTAATATACGTGTGTATTTGATATAATGCCAACAAGTACAAATAGGTGTTCTTACAGGTCTTAATCACAGAGCTCTGATAAGTCTGGTGACTTTCACAGTCAGCAATTTTGCTGCCTTTTACTTTATATTGGCCTTTTTAAAGCCCTTCAAATGCTCCCACATTCATACAGAGCTTTTAACACCAAACTCCTTTACAGTCCTTCTCTTCTCACACACCATCACACGACTGATTTGTCTGCAGCAGCTGTGTTACTGCTAGTATTTTATTATGTGTGTAATCTCCTCATATTGTTCCTGTGGTTTAGTTTGACTTCCTTCTGCAAACTCAGCTGCTCTGTTGCTGATACACGTCTCCATCAATATGATTGATCAGATGCTGCCAACACCATGTGTTTCATGTGAACGCTCAGCTGAAACCCTGGGTTGACTTATCGAGTTAATAACAAGCTTGACGTGACTGTGAATGCTAAAGTGAATCCAGATAAAGGCGCGCTAAGCATTTATCAGAGCTGTGGTTGAATGAACATACGCGCTCCCTCAGATGTGACTGTAGACGCGCCGAAAGGAGATGGAAAAAGGACAGATTGTATGTTTCTCTACAGATTTTAAGGACTTTCTGTCTTTCTTACCAAGAAGCTGTAAAAACTGCAGACACAGTTTGTCTTAAACTTAGTGTCAGTAAACAGTCACAGGTCTCAGGTACTTTTTAATGTCCTCAATCGTTTTCTTCCTTCACGTGATAATGTCGGAGTCATTTCTTCACCAAGTATTTGTGATGATGTTTTAGCATTTTTAACAACAAGGTTCTATCTATTAGGGCTCTTGTCTCGCCGACTGCTGCCTCAGATCCGAGTCTTTCTCCTGTGTGCTCAGCTGTCTTAGAGCAGTTTGATCCCGTCTCCCTTAATGACTTGACTGCGGTAGTTTGTAACCTAAGATCATCACACTGCCCCTCTGATTGTCTCCCCCCAACTACTCTTCCAAGGATTGTCAGGTTGGAGATTGGCCTATAATTAGCTAAGACAGCTGGTCTAGGGATGCTTTTTAAGTAAAGGTTTAACTACAGCCAGCTAGGGATGGGTACCGTTTAGATTTGAAAACCTGCTGAATCAGAATCAGTTGCTGATGATGGCTTTTTTCTTTTACATTAATCATGTATAATCTTAACTCAAAGTGAACATAGACTTGATTGAAGTAACTCAGATCAGCCAATTCAAAATGCTAATTCAATCAACTCTGAGTTTATGGCTAGACTCAGTTTGTTGGCCCTGCACCTTAAAACTATTCCCTGTTTGTCCCTCATGTTTTTTGGATATTGTTTTCACATCTTATGTCACGGCTAGCGGGGCGAGCCATGTTGAATTTAATAAAGGACCCAAGATGCCGACACTGCTGTGAAGTGAGTGAGCTTTATTGAAACGGTGAAGTGCAGCGGAGATGGCCTGTGCAGAAGCTAAGATAACCTCTACTGAAAAAACTAACCTGAAACCTTAAACGGAGACACGGGGAGATAACACAGACGAACCAGCAACAAGCAGGAGAAAACAAAGGGCTCATATACACAAAAGAGCCATCAGGGAATGAGAAAAGGGAGACACAGCAGGATTAACTGGACATAACCAGACAAGGGGAAGCAAAACTAGACACACTAACGTAGGACATGGCACTGTCAAAATAAAACAGGAAGTGAACACAGAGACACAATACTAACACAGTACAGAGGGAACACAGAAACCAAAACCTCAGAACTAGAAAATCTTAATCAGAATGAAATTGTAACAAAAGACAATAAGAATCAAAACAAAACCACTGAGTCCACAGACTCGGGACAGACATCGGCTCAAACTGTGGTCATAAATATTTTGTAAATCAGACTGTGTAGTTGTGAACTGAGTTTTGTAACATTGTAAAACAAAATATCTGAAAAGTTTATGTTTTTGCGTTCATTGATTTGTGTGTGTAAAAATGTAAAAAGTGTAATAAACATTAGAACTACTTTTGCTGACACAAAGTTTGGCGAGCACTGCAAGTTGTCCCTTTAAACCAGTCACTGATATAAAGAGAGCACCTTGTTCCAGGGCATCTGAGCATGGAGGGAAAGCTTTATGCAGGAGATGGTAAGAGCTGTTGGGACTAAAGAAACTGAGCAGAAAACTACAGACATCTGGAAACTGAGTTGTTAATTCTCAGTGGGATCACCAGGACTAGCAAAGCTTCACCATGACAGTCATCTGATTGAACCCATCCAAACATCACTTCATGGACCTTTAGCTTGTGTCTGTGTGTGGACAGACATAACATGAGCTAATTATTCATTACTCCTCCACAGAGTGGAGCAGGAGAGAGCCGAGGTTTCCACTGGTCAGTCTGCACAGCAACATCAAACACACCTGGACTCTGTGGTTACGGTTTGTAGTACTACGTTTACATTTGTTCTTTTCAGTCACCTCTATGCTGCACTTTGTGGACCAGAGGATTGTCAGTGTGTCCAACATAAATCAGAGTTTGGGCTCCATGATTTCAGTCAGATTGGGGTGACTGTAGCTCAGGAGGTGAGCAGGTCAGCTACTCGTCAGAAGGTTTGTGAATCAAACCCTGGCTGGCAAATGTACTGGGTAACGTACTAAACCCAAGCTGCCCTCTGATGCATCCATCAGAGTGTGAAAGAAAGTATTTAAGCACAGAACAATGTGCTTGGTTGAATGAGGCATGTTGTATAAAATGCTTTGTGTGCACAGAGTATCACAGAGAGCTGTATAAGAACCAGTCCATTTACCACTGGGTAATTCATATAGTCTTCTTTTCCAGCGGCTGGAGGACAACATCACCATGTTTGTGAAGAACGAGCTGAAGAAGATCCAGAAGCTTCTGAGTCCAGATCACCCAGAAACTTTAAAGAGCCAGATGGAGGATGAGGAGATGTTTGAAGGTGAGGATGAAGATGAAAGAAAGAGCTGCAGAGAAGCATTTCTGAAGATCACACTCCACTTCTTGAGGAGACTTAAGCAGCATGAGATGGCTGACCATCTGCAGAGCAGTAAGAGAATTTCTCTAAAGACTGAATATTGATCTTTCCTAATAGCTCAAGAAATGGACCAATAGACATTCATCCTTTCAGGGTACTGAAAGGCTGTGATATTTATTGTCTAATATTTTTTTCTGAATTTCTTACCTTCAGAAATATTTGCTCCACTCTGTAAACGTGAACTTAAAGCCCAACTGAAGAAGAAGTTCCAGTGTGTGTTTGAGGGCATCGCTAAAGCAGGAAGCCCAACCCTTCTGAATCAGATCTACACAGAGCTCTACATCACAGAGGGAGGGACTGCAGAGGTCAATGATGAACATGAGGTCAGACAGATTGAAACAGCATCCAGGAAACCAGACAGACCAGAAACAACCATCAGACAAGAAGACATCTTTAAAGCCTCACCTGGAAGAGACGAACCAATCAGAACAGTGCTGACAAAGGGAGTGGCTGGCATTGGGAAAACAGTCTTAACACAGAAATACAGCCTGGACTGGGCTGAAGACAAAGCCAACCAGGACATCCAGTTCATATTTCCATTCACTTTCAGAGAGCTGAATGTGCTGAAAGAGGAAAAGTTCAGCTTGGTGGGACTTGTTCATCACTTCTTTAATCAAACTAACCAATCAGGAATCTGCAGGCTTGAAGACTTCCAGGTTGTGTTCATACTTGATGGTCTGGATGAGTGTCGACTTAATTTGGACTTCAACAAAACTAAAATCCTGACTGAAACCAGAAAGTCCACCTCATTGGATGAGCTGCTGACAAACCTCATCAGAGGGAACCTGCTCCCTTCTGCTCGCCTCTGGATAACAACACGACCTGCAGCAGCCAATCAGATCCCTCCTCAGTGTGTCGACATGGTGACAGAGGTCAGAGGGTTCACTGACCCACAGAAGGAGGAGTACTTCAGGAAGAGATTCAGAGATGAGGAGCAGGCCAGCAGGATCATCTCCCACATCAAGAAAGCTCGAAGCCTCCACATCATGTGCCACATCCCAGTCTTCTGCTGGATCACTGCTACAGTTCTGGAGGATGTGCTGGAAACCAGAGAGGGAGGACAGCTGCCCAAGACCCTGACTGAGATGTACATCCACTTCCTGGTGGTTCAGGCCAAAGTCAAGAGTATCAAATATGATGGAGGAGCTGAGACAGATCCACACTGGAGTCCAGAGAGCAGGAAGATGATTGGGTCACTGGGAAAACTGGCTTTTGATCAGCTGCAGAAAGGAAACCTGATCTTCTATGAACCAGACCTGACAGAGTGTGGCATCGATATCAGAGCAGCCTCAGTGTACTCAGGAGTGTTCACACAGATCTTTAAAGAGGAGAGAGGACTGTACCAGGACAAGGTGTTCTGCTTTGTTCATCTCAGTGTTCAGGAGTTTCTGGCTGCTCTTCATGTCCACCTGACCTTCATCAACTCTGGACTCAATCTGCTGGAAGAACAACAAACAACTTCCATGTGGCCTAAATTATTTGATAAACCAAAACTCCAATCTCTCCACCAGTGTGCTGTGAACAAGGCCTTACAGAGTCCCAATGGACACCTGGACTTGTTCCTTCGTTTTCTCTTGGGTCTGAAGACTAATCAAACTCGTGTGCAAGGCCTGATGACACAGACAGGAAGTAGCTCACAGACCAATCAAGAAGCAGTTCAGTACATCAAGAAGAAGCTCAGTGAGAATCTGTCTGCAGAGAAAAGCATCAATCTGTTCCACTGTCTGAATGAACTGAATGATCGTTCTCTACTGGAGGAGATCCAACAGTCCCTGAGATCAGGACGTCTCTCCACAGATGACCTGTCTCCTGCTCAGTGGTCAGCTCTGGTCTTCATCTTACTGTCATCAGAAAAAGATCTGGATGTGTTTGACCTGCAGAAATACTCTGCTTCAGAGGAGGCGCTTCTGAGGCTGCTGCCAGTGGTCAAAGTCTCTAAAAAAGCTCTGTAAGTTATAAAGTTTTTATTATTTAATTTGGTTGGTATGTTATGGAAAAACACACTGCCATCAACTTCTGTTTTGTTTTTGTCAAAATCACTGTAATATAATCACTGTACCTTTATATACACGTGACTTGTATTAATGTTGCTGCCCTCTTGTGGCTAAAGTGTAATTATGTTATTGTTATTAGGGAGGATTTGAGAGAAACATGCCAAGTGAGTCAGCACTTTCGCGTTAGCTTAAAAATCCAAATTCTTATGTCATCAGTTATAGTTGCATGTGTTCATTATCATAACTTAACCTTTAATATTTTTGTCTTAAATTTATTTTGAGTAAACTAGCAATAATTTTATGGTTGTATTAAATAAATACATCACTAATGAATTATTTATTTCAGTAATTAATTAAAAATGTACATAATTAATTAAAAAAATATATTGATAATGAATTATTTAATGATGTATTTATTTAATTCACGTTGCTACTCCTGGCCCTGCATCGCTGTTCATAAATAAATTTTATGTGAGGGATGTGAATGAGGATGATGAAGATCTGATGATAGCAGATAAAAACAGGCTGCAGAGACTTTGAGCCATACAGGGCACACAGTGTGTGTACAGAACAGCTGAAATCATTCTGGAGGCCTCACTGGAATATGGAAGCATCACAGTACAGCTTCACTAAAGTCTCTGATATGAGATGAGAAATGAAGCAGCCAGAGCTTTTTCATGAGTGGAAATCCACTGTGACTGTGAGCTGCTGCTACAGCCTCCAGATTAGCCAGCAGCTCATCCTGCTCAACATTTTCTCACCAACTTTAATGGAAGTGTGATGTTTTCAGCTGGAGTGATGGTCAGGGTGGCCTCGCACTCCTCTTCTTCTCCTCTTCCTCTTGTGCACGTTAGCATATGCTACTTCCGGTGCGGAAACTCCTGTGGGGAGCTTTGTTTCCGGTGTCCTATTCGCGCCTTGTTTACGTCCAAAACAAGTTAAGCAAATGAATGAATCAAGCGGCGATTTACATTTCTATAGATGTCTTGGGCATTTACCCAATATATCTGTAAATGATGTTCATCGACTTGTCGATATTTTTTCCCCGCGCCTCAGAGCAAAAGAGAAAAGGGATTCAAATGTTATATTTCTCAGCTGTCCCTCGTTTATCGCGGGTGTTATGTTCTAAAAATAACCAGCGATAGGTGAATTCAAGTAGCCAATTTTATTTTTGACGGTGCAAAACGTTTCATGGACATCGTGGACATCCAGTACTGCACTTCAGAGTCACGCTGCTAGCATCGATGCAGCGATTCTGTACTGTACAGGAGAGACGGCACGGAGGAGATCGTCTGCAGCGATCAGGACACAATGTGACGTAAAATAAGCATGAAAACTTGCACTAAAAAATCCGCCAAACAGCGAGGTGAAAGGTGAACCGCGTTATAGCGAGGGACCACTGTAATTTTGAAGGTAAGTCACAACATACCCTTCGTACATACTAATGTATAGAAACCCTTAACAGCAATTATTCATTTTTGTGTGGCTTTTTTCACGGTTTGTTAACATGCTGTGTAGATGTGGCTGATATCGACATAACGGGGAAACATCTGGTTTGACTGTTGTTCACCTGTAGTTTGAATGCTGAACATTTGCCTGTTTAATCATCAGACCAGTCACTATACAGAGATGTGCTTCTGAATGTGGACGATGTGTCTTCTGCTGCAGTGATGCAGTTCTGCTTGTGTTGAGTGATGTAAACAACTGATCGATCGAAACTCTTTAAACGTCAAAATTGATCATTAGATTTTTTATGACACAACAGTGGTGAGTGTTCCCACCTTCTGCCCTTTGTAACTTAACGCTAGGGCTGCTCAATTAATCGAATTTTAATCTCGATTACGATCTGGGTTTTCAACGATCATTAAAAATGACTGAGCCGATTATTAGCACCTCCCTCGTGCTTTACTCTCGCGGTGCTCCGTGTGGCAAATCGAGCGCACCTCTCTGCGTTTCGAACACGCGTCACAACAATTAAGAGGACCCGAGGGAAGCTCGGAAAGCTAAGCAGAAGTTATTTGGAGAGGAGAGGATAATGGCTGCTGAAGAAAGAATGCCGTTGGTTGAAAAGAGAGGTAAAACGACTTCAGTGGTGTGGAAACCAATGTTCCCTCTAAGCTGCGCACGTGCGCAATTGCGCACTGCTGGCACGGTCTCTGCGCACAGAAAATCTGCGTTGCGCACAAAAAAAATCTAACCTGAATTGAAATTAAAATTAAAACTTTAACAATTTTGTTTTCCAGTGTTAGTCAGTGAGTGACTGGCTGCTCCTGTATGGGATTAGAACGATGCCACCTTATCCTATAGTCCAGCCAATAATGCGATTCACATTCGTATATACGCAGCCAATCAACGTGGTTGACAGGCTATGACAGCGTCCTTATGTGCCACACCGGTGTTTTAGCTAGCAAAGCGGCGTGGCTGATGTGGAGTGAAGCCACATTAATGACAACGTGTACAACCATTGGAGATGTGAGCAGGACAGACGGAACAATTGACGGAAAAAGTGTGGACTTTATACCAGTTTTTAAATTGTGTTGATAGGGCACGTAAAACCAGAGTTATGATAAAAATATCTGCAATGTTTGGTTTTCTTCCTGAATACTGTCGTTGTTTATATTTACTGCGGGAAGAAACGGTAAAAACGGCGTTTTATAAGGAAAACGCTCGAAAGCACTCTCCGCCTGTGAACAAAAACAAAACCAAAAAACCCCCCACCCTTTCCTATTGGTCGAAAAAAGTACCGTGTCGACCAATCAAAAAATGATATGGCAATGTGGCATCTAGTTGTTAAGAAACGGGGGGAAGTTTTAGGAGTGACGGCGGTGTTTGAGATGTGAGAGATTTGAGACGTTTAGGCAAATCTTGTGTAGTTAGTGTGTAGTTAGTGTGTAGTGAAGCGAGATCGGTCAACTGTAGACCAGACAACAAACGACGGAGGCCCAGAAAAGTGCAATCAAACGATGAGTTTATTGACAACGGAGAACAACCATCAGCATATGGCCTGTTTTGCTCTGACAGAAATACACTGAGTTCTGGTTTTATAGCATAGAGGATCACACCCCCACATACACGTCAATACAGGTCAAAAATACATTATGTCCAGTCATTGTTTACAGACAAGGGTACATCTTGTACATCTCTAATAACTATGAACAGACATATAACTTCTCTTTTTGATAACACCTTCCTTTTAAGGTAATAACTTCAAGCTTCAGGGCCTCTAAGGGCTAATAATGGACCCTCGTCCTCAATCACTAAGTAGACTGAATTGGCGCAGGTCTCAAATAAGAAGCAGAAGACACTTGGGCCTTCGCTCAGGCCTGCTACTAGATTTATGTGTATTGTAAGCATGCATGCAATTAACCTGCTATGTTCTCATCTTCCCTCAACATGTATCACCTGGACACTCTCACCAGTGAAGCTTAAAACCCTCTTGGATAGAACATCAACTCTAAACAAGCACAGTTATGCATTGTGTATAGAATGAACTAAACCTGTGAATAGAATGAATGTGATGACAAACATATTCAATGCAATATGAACCCTGTAAACAATATTACTGATAAAATAATACTGTAGAACATGTTATTAATGCATTTATCATAAGGCAGAGTATATGGCAGCAATAAAAGAATCTCTAAATCCCAACATTCCCTCTTTTGACATTCCATCAAGGAATGTCACCATACCTCATGTTGTATCACTCCCTGCCCCACTCTAGGGGTTCTAATTTCATCTGGTAGATGCCCTCAACCCAGCCAGGGTTAGGAACCCTCGCCATTACTTTTACCAACAATCCTCTCACACAAGGAATGATACAACAACTAACGATGACCAGTATTCCCAAAAGTACAGTCAAAGAAAACATCACTGACATAGCCACACCTTTCCATTGTCCAAACACAGATGTCATCCAGGACGCCAGCAGATTTTCGATACCTGAGTGTTCATGCATAGTTTTAGACAAAGTTTTCAAGCCCTCCAGAGCTCGGGTTACTAAGCCATCTGGGGCAGTATTATTGGGGATAAAAGTGCAGCACATGTCTCCGAATATGGCGCACACGCCTCCCTTCTCATGTTAAGGGCCATTCGATTTCCCATCAGCAAACTCGGACCCAATTGTTCTGCGAACCCCATCATGGCATCCCTGGTTAGGTTAGAGAGTCTCAGCAGGTTGCAATGAACATAGTTAATGCGATCAACATTCTTGTTAGGTGTCACCCAAAGAAATATACTTTCAAATCCTGCAGCTACCAGATTTACCAGCTTGTACTCGTCTGGAACTCCCCTGGGCACTCCAATAGAGTCTATCCAGGTCGGAGAGTTTAACCTAGGGTCATATGCATGTGTACCCTGGGTCCCTCTTTTGGCCAAAATATGTCTCTTACCTCTGGCGGCTAAGGTACGTGTGTTGTGTTGTGGAATCAAATCCTTAGGCTTCAGTCTAGAGTAATCTGTCGTCAGAAGTAATCTCTCTTTTGGTTCCTGTTCCTTTTGAGCTACTGTTCTCGAAGTTACCATCTGATCAGTCAGAATGGTGATTAAGCTTTCTGCGAGCGGCTTAGACTTTGCATCAACTAAATTTGCCCTAAGCATATGATGGGGTGATTGCAGACCCATACCTCATACGCTCTCCAGCTACTACTAGCTCCTGTACACTTAATGACGTCACACAAATCAAACGTGAATGAGCTGGTAGACCCTTTACCATAATTCAACTCTATGCCATTATTCATGCTGAGACACTCATCACCTTTACCTGACACCTCGCGCTTTTGTCTTTTTTTTACCGATCCTGTTTTAGCAACTACAGTCTCAGGAAGTGCTGGGCTGGACTGGCCTCCGTGTTCAGACAAGTGGTCCGGAGTGCCCTGCAAAATATAGACAATAAACAACACAGCCATAGTTAATATCATTGCATACAATAAACATGTAGTTGTAAGGAACATTCTAATCAGTTTTCTCATTACGTGTCTCTGATTCGTGTGTTTGCATCATGTTATATAAACTTTGTATCCTGGAATGAAACTCCCCTGCTTTTGTGGAGTCCTCAACTTGTCACCGCTCCTTTCTGCTGGCGTGGCGACCTTCTGCGCTGCTCCTCTTCTCTCTTCGGCCTCCCAGGTAGACTACTGGTTGGCCCGTTGCACAGGTGAGAGGATTTATTTTGCCTCTGCTCGTTACCACCTGTGTTGGGTGTAGAGGGGTTTTCCTCTACCAACCTCTCATGTGCTGGTACACACTGCGACCAATGATACCAGGTATCGCCTTTCCCTTTTAGTTGACCTGCTATAGTTGTTCTGGCAACGACCTCATAAGGACCAGTCCAGCGTGGCTCCTTCCACTGCTGGAGTTCCTCGTGGGCTCAAATTCAGTTCCTTGTTTGCAGACTATAGCATAGCCTGCTTTCGATCCTTCTTCCTCACGATGACAGCAGCCATCTATGAACCAATCCTCAGCTCCAGGGATAGGTTCTGCTTTTAAATCTTCCCTAACTTTCCCTTCAACTTCTGCTTTCTTAGTACAATCATGAGGTTCTCCTGATTGATTCCTTCATGTGTAAATGTCAGATTTGGAGCATCTAAAACTTTACTCAATCTCTGTTGTGCTAATGATGTCATAGTGAACGCCTGCGAGTTCACATATGCCACCACACTATGTGTAGTCAGAACTTTTAGTGGGTGTTCTCTCACTACATGTGCTGTTTTCTATATTATTTTGGCAACCCCTGCTGCATGCTGTATGCATGTAGGGTGCCTTGCTTCTGTTGGACTCAACCTTATGCTGACATACATAAGTACCTGTCTTTCTTTATTCAATCATCTTCCGGGGGTGAGAGACCTCTGCACAGCTCAAACGCCAGTTGCAAGAGCTCTCTAACATTAGAATCATCAGCTGTGACCTATATGGTGTTATTTCGGTACTTTACACGTCACACAGGCTTAAACGTTGTTTATATGGGGAGTTCCTCTTTTTTGTGTCTATACCTATTAATATGCCTTGTGCACTAAAACTTCCTGTTTTTCAATCTGGCTGAGCACTTGTTTGTGAGTCAAAGGTGGCCTTGCTCTACAAGCCTTCATTATTAAAGTACATAAAACAGGATAATGAGCAGATACACATTAAAAATATTTCTTTTATTCCTAACACCAGTCCCCCTATTTCATTTTTCACTTGAGAAATGAACTAATTCCTAATTTATCACATTAAGTTTACTTCAATACAATTCAATTGAATTTTATTTATATAGCGCTAAATCACAACAAAAATTGGCTCCAGGCGCTTCATAGATACAGAGAAAAACCCAACAATCTTGTGACCCCCTATGAGCAAGCACTTTGGCAACAGTGGGAAGGAAAAACTCCCTTTTAACAGGAAGAAACCTCCGCCAGAACCAGGCTCAGGTACGGGCAGCCATCTGCTGCGACCGCTCGGCGTGAGCCAACAGAGGCTTTGAAGAGAGAGACCTAATATTTAATAATCCACATTTCACTGTTTTATTCTTCGGTTCAGATGTGGATTCTGTATTGTTCATGCTTTGTTACTATTGATGTTTAAGTTGTTTTATTGCTAGATTTGGTTTGTTGCTGTCTGTTTGGGAGCTGACATAGTCTCTAGGGATAAGGGTCTTTGGCAGGGTAGCATCAGGAGAGAAGCTCCAGAGAGGCATGTTCCCTGTTAAAGCTAAAATATAACAAAAGAAATTATGCTAAACAAACAAAACCTTTCAATTCCCCAACCCTATCTGTCTCCTCAACGGGTTGTATGTTTTCAATGTTTCCTTATTATTTTGTCATAAAAATAAATCTAGCAAATAACTTAAGCTGTGTGACGGCACCTTGCGTTTACGCCAGGCTGTGAGCTGCCCTAAATCTACTTGCTACACCCCCTTTCACCTAGTTTAATTTTTTCAATCCTAATTTAAACTATTCCTGACTTCCCTCAGTGCACACTATAAAGTGTAAAAGATACAATTAGCTTTCTCCTGGTAAAAGGGCCTACATTATTTTCTCGACCTTTGGAAACCTCCTCTATCGAGTTAACCCATTTCATTTTTCAAACTTAGGCCTGATTTCTTCGCCCCCTTTAACGGGTAGCGCATATCCGGTCTGAACACTGTGTTTGGGCAATTTACGAATTGTTGCAGGATTTCTATGTTATGTAAAGTTCCTCTCATCCCTTTTATGCTTCCATTATAACCTGTGTCTAACAAGCTTTTGATCTTCTTTATAATATAAACAACTAGGTGTCTTTGTGCTCTGTTTTTCTCCTTTCTCTGGTTGGTTCCGTTCGATCTCAGGCTTCCAGGATTCTTGCCACCCCTGTGGTCGCTGTGGTCCTGAACTCTTCTCCTGTAAAGGATAGAAAACAAACAGCCTCTCTCTGCTACACCTCACTAATCTGCTGTGTTCATCTAAGGTTCCTTTAATCATTCAAAGTTGTTTCACCATATCATGTTCTGGGCTCTGTCCTTTATATTAACTTTACTTAATCTCCATGCCCTTCATGTGTGTGAGCAACACTTTTAGTTTTATTAAACACGCCCAGGGTAAGATATAAACCATCACCATCTGAGCATAGAAACAGATCAATAAGAACCACAAAACAATTTCTGCCTCAATTTTACCATATCTCAGTTATCAAAAACCCCAAACGTCATCGAGTAATCTTAAAACCCATTTCAAATTAAACCTTAAATCCTGTAACTCCCCCTTTTGTGACACATCTTATGTGTTACAAACTCAAAATCCTTCACTCGAGCTTAGGAAATTAAAAGAAAAAGGTTAGTCATATCATATTAGGTATACATGCTCCGGCCCTTCAAACCTGTGTTTAAGGAATGAAATCAAATTAATCATTATGTCCAATCTTTTCTTGGCTCCATCCCCAGCCTGCATCCTTGGAACTTCCTAGAAACAAAAACCTGTATGTTAACCAGAACTTCACATTTCATACTCAGTTTTTCCCCACTTATGATCCAATCTGTGTTATAAGAAAGAAAACTTAAAACAGAAAAATTATCAGTCATGTGTCTAACCTTAGTCCAGTCTTTTGTCAGTGTCCAGTCGGTCCAACCTATGGTCTGCCTGGTCCGTCCAGTCACCATCCATTTACACACATTCACTCACATACATTAACATCAGGTCTTGCTGACAGTGGAGACTATCTCGCAAATATTCAGTCTTCACTCTCAGCAACGTCAACTCATTTATTTGTTTTACTTTGTTTTTAGGAAAATAGTTCTTTCTGCTTTTAGACTGGATTGGCTCGCGGCAATCCTTTTAGACAGAGACTTAGCCTTCTCCTCTGCCCATTGTAATCTGGAGAAGGTCACCGAGAATTTTCAGCGCTGTTATCCACTCTTTTGCAGGCCTGCTTAGAACAAAAATGAGAAAAAGAGAGCTGATTATTAGCTCATCAAAACACAAAACAAAATCACCTGACAGGTTTTTCTAAGTGCACTGTTACAAAAATGATGGACCCCCTTAGACATGTGCATGTTTGATAAAACTCCCTCTATTAAAATAAGAAAACAACACAAATCTAACCGATAGAAGTAACCCATCACTACAACAACAACCTCAACAATCTTAAACACAGAACATTTTGCCACAAGTTCTTCAGGGTCCTGACTCTCTCAGGTCAACTTAACATAATTTCACCTGCTCAAAACACAGAAAATCTCGTTAAACACCACACAACTTGCACACCATCATCACTAAATTCTAAATTTTCTCTTCTGAAAACTTACTACGCACTAAGCGAGTTGGACAACATGATAAACAGACTCCTATGCTAAACCTGCTATCTGATCTTCATGAGCTCTTTTGTATTCTAAGGTTAACGCATTTCTATTTGTGTGTGTGATTGTGTATATGTTTCTTTTCGTGGTTTTTCAGACTCCCTCACAAGGTTCCACTTAAACAGTCAGTTTTTCTCTTTCCCAAATTTGATCTCCCTCCTTAAATAACAACATTCCTTGTCCTCAGCCAGAAGTTAGAGCTTGATTTTCAGGTTCAGGGAACAATTCACCCTGAAAGACAGTGAGTCTCTCCCCTCTTTGGCTCATCAATCGTCATTGTTAATGACATTTCCCCCTCTGCCCCAGCGGCTTTACCCTTGAAGTCCCGTCTCCTCCAGTGAGTCCAAGCTCACTTAGGGACCTAGGTTCAAGCAATCGTGACTGCGCCTTGCCTTAGGTTGTCCCAGGGTTTCGAGGTGGGATCTTACCCGTCATGGGCTGTCCAGCCTTCCATGCTTCGCCTGATACGGGGGCCAAGTGGGCACGGGTGCTATGAGGGGAGGAGACACACTGACTCTGGAAATCAAAGGAGTGTAAGCTGCTTTCTTCATTTCATCAGTATATTAAGCTATCTCACTTCTTGATTATTCCCAACATTTCACCTGTAACAATTTGTGTACGTGTGTTTTCTATTCATTAATGTAATTGTTAGTTCATGTATTTATTTTCTCAGTCTTTCTTTTTCTAAAACATGTAATTAATATATTTTATTACTTTTTCTTAAGACATTCTGTGAAAAGATTTTGTTTATTATTCAAATATGCTTTGCTTGTAACTGTGTAAACCTCTGAATGACGATTCACCCTGATAAACATGAAGCCTTGCCTATGCTTATCAAATGCCTGTGAAGACAAGTTCCTGTGTAAAGAAGAACGGAAAGTGCCACTTAAACAGATGTTTAGTATAGCACGGACAGAATGTTTAGTAAGATATGCATTTGTCAGTTAAGCAATCTATATTCTGAGAACAGGCGGAGACTGCCTCCGTCTGCTGTGTAACCTACATGCCTATATAACCTGCAATAAAGAAGTGTACTGTGTGACTCTCATTAGAGACGTTCACCCCATGTACATGTGATTGTTTATATTGTCTCACTGTGTCTCTGTTTTACTTTGGCAGCCTTCTATTTGGGAGATTTCCTCCAACACATTCAGTCTCTAATTCCTCTGTTTTCATGCTGCAACGTCTCTCCCCAGCTATAATCAGACTTCCTGTTTGACGCACACACACTCTCTCAGGCCTCCTCTATTCACGCACTCTCCTATGAGTTATTATTACTTATTTATTATTTTGTACAAATCACACAGAATCATTCAAATCAAGTACTCACAACATTCACACACTTAGAAGCACTCAAAATACGCTTTCCTAAGAGTATTTTATCAAACATGCTTGCTTAGAATCAGAAAGAGCAAGTAGACAACACTCAGTGCGTCTGTCCTCTTAAAAAGAAGAGAAATAAACACATATGGGACAATTCTCCCCATCTTAGACGAAATGTGACCTTAAATGTCCGTTTCCAAGTCATGTTCTTCTCTACACACGACTCTTGGCCTCCAGGGCATAAAACTTTAAACCTAAGTTTTTACTTTTACCAGAACTAGTACTTTACCAGAACCCTCATACGTGCAATAAGACTGCTATATGTGCAATTCTTTCTTTGACAAAGTTGTATTTTGTATTTTCTTACTCAGCTGTATATAGTGTTGGTATTCTATTTTATTCTATTCTACTTTATTTTATTGCATTCCAGTGTTTTCTAATTTCTGCTGCATAACTTTGCACTTTTGCTTTAACAAAACAAATTTCCCAGCTGTGGGACTAATAAAAGTCATCTTTATCTTTAACTAGCCCTAACCTAAATCCTGTCTCATCCACTGCTGAAATTCTAGTTCAATGAACACGTGTTGCAGTTTAAAATTAAAAGAGGAAGTAACTCACACCCAAGTACTGTGTGTGTGTGTGTTAATGTCTGTGTCCCTTTAAATGAAAAAAGGTGAACACATGTGGTGAGTTTTCCTCAATTTACACAAAATATGACATTAAATATCTTTTCTAATTCCTGTTCTTCTTTAAACACCATGAATGACCTCCAGGTCATAACCTTTGGACTTATAACTCTGATATAAGTCCACACAGCGCACCAAGCACAGAGAAAATTCAACCTCAGTGCTTCAGAATTCTCCTCAAAATTCAGAAACTGTTTCTGTCATTTATCTGCCCAAGAACTTCATCATATGGACCTTGCCGGGTCCAGTAATCTTCAGCACACGTATCTCACTGCAGCCAGTGAAGATTTAAAAACAGTTTATTGTCTCAGTTTACCCAGTATTAACTTATCAGGTGGACCGCAGCCGATCCATACATCTCAACACAATCGTGTGTTGACATTTACACAACTTATTCTTTACTTGTATCACAACACATCTAGTAATATCATCAGAATTACTTCAACATGGTAAACATTGATTTTCCTTTAAAATCAACTTACCATTAAAACTCAAGATCACAGCTGACTCGATTCTCTGAAATCCTGAGTCAGTTAAAACACCTTGCTCAACTCACGGTGTTCTTTTCTCGGACCCCTTCGTCCGAGCTCACTCTTTTTACCCCGGCATCTCCCCCAGATTGTTACGAGATCTTCATAAACCCAAAAGTAAGCATATTATTTCCCTAATCAAAAGTGAAGCCGTTCCTCACACAGTAATTCTTCATCCAACAGCCTTTGTGTTTTGAAACCAAAAAGAGGAAGGAACAGGGCCCAATTTTAAACTGTGCATGTTGTCACTGAACAACACACACACAGACACAGACCCAGGGCAATTCTTCCTGGATCATTTATCAACGTTCGAACAAACACAGTCCGCACTGATTATTTTCTGGACCTCAGCAGATCCACCAAAATTCATATAAATATATCAGCCATTAACCGATTTATTTCTTTTCCTCAGACCACGCCGGATCTGTTAATATCAACAACACTGCACACTCAGAATTGTGCAGCTGATTCTTCCCGTCAGACCGCGCCGGATCTGTTACTTCAGCACAATAAACACTGATTTTCCTTCAAAATCAGTTTACCAAGAGCCACAAAACCATTTCTGACTCGATTTTCTGAACTTCTGTGTCACTTAAACATCCTGACAGCACCAGGTGTTTCTGTCGGACTTCCTCGTCCGAACTTAATCCTTTTACTTAAAAATAAGCGTTTCCCAAAATGATCCTCTTGATCATTAGCTATTCACCGAGCCCAAAACTCTCGGCAACACCACCTGACATATGCCCACGCCGGAGCTCCTCTTTGAAGTCTCAAAGAGGTACAGGAGTTTGACACTTATTAAACCATAAGCTGACCAATAACTCTTATACTCTTCTTTATTCTTAAACATGCATTGGTCTCTTTTTCTCTTTTACCATGAAATACCATATAACCTTTTAACTCAGTACTGTCTGTTCCTCAAAGTTTCATTATCCTTGCTTCAAAGCTTCTCATTACTTCAAAGTTACTTATTCATTACTTCGATGTTTTACTTTATTCTCGAGAATTCAGTTTTACCACTACTGCGCCAATTTAATAGTTAAGATCATCTACTCAGCGAACAGATAATTTAGAATTCAGCCAATTTGCACAAATTTGCTTATTGAACAGGTTTGTGCATACCTTTTAATCTTTTTAGACCGGTCCTCTGTTCACCTCATATCAGATCCAACCTTCGGCCACATTAGTTCTCTCTGATTTAATCTAGAAACTTCACGGTCTGCCGTACACAGAATCTCTTTTCCCTTTTCTTTAACAAGAGATACTCAAAAATTCTGCAAATTCTCTCCACTCAGGAGGCTCACAGCTTTATTTATTACTCTGTTTCTGGTTGGATTAAAATAACTCTTATATTAGAATCACCCTGTCCAGTGATACTGTATTTCAAAATCACCAAAGGCACGCTCACAAAACAGGAAAATGCTTCAGCAGCCTTAATGGGATCCCCGTGGGCCTCTCACTGTCTATTTCCAAGCACCTATAATGAAACAACGGCACAATGAGCATGCCTTTTTATCTACCCCTCATTTAATCAATGTATCTATTCTTTGTTAAAATTAAAAGGGGAAGTGACCGCACCCAAATTTTAACTGCGCACTTTTCCCCAGCAAAAAAGAACGGAAAAAGAGACTTTTACAGCCCCTCTCACACACAGCCTGCAGCCGGCTGGCACTTAAATCATTTCAGACAGTTTCTTACGTCACGGTTTCCAGCTGTATGAGTGAGTCCCCACAACCCGGATATACACACCGCTGCTCGTCTTTAAGAGACGTCAACAGGTCTGCAAATTCTCCAGGAATATCAACAAAAACACAGCTTTTCTTGGCCCACGGTGGTCCACAAATTTTTCACTGACCACGGCGGGTCCGCAAATTTTTCACTGACCACAGCGGGTCCACAAATGCATAGGTAATACTTTTTAATCGTCTCTCATAGCTCACAGTATTTATTCTCAGAGTTACTTCAACACAACAGACCTTAGTTTCACTTTACTGCTCGGCTGGCTTTACTGCAAAACCTCAAGCTTACGGCTGGCCTGAGTTTCTCTTAAATCATATATCAACTTCCTCGGACTCTTGCGTCCGGTATTTTACTCTTTTTCTCACAATTAAGTGTCTCCCTAACAATGATCCTCTGCGATCACCAGGGCTATATCTGAGGCCACAAAATCTCAGTGGGGCCCTTCCCCCAGTTTAATACCCAGGAAACGTCTTTCCCGGGGGTGGAGTCCTCCGGCTCCGTGACTTTTAGACACTTATAATCTCTTTATTCCTCAATCACAGCTCAATCTCTCTTCTCTCTATTTTCTTAACACAACGTCTCAAATTACTTTTAGCTCAGTACTGCTTTTTCCGAGCGACCGTGAACACAACACTACTCTTAAGTTTCACTTTTGCTGCAAACAAAACTCAAAACAGAGATCAACAGATGACCACTCGACTACCTGTTTTAGAATTTATAATCCACTACAGCACAATTTCTGTTTAAGAGGTTTGTGCCTTACCTTTTTATTATGTGGGCCCAGTAGTCGAGCTGTCACCGTGACCTCTGCCGTTCAATTACCTAATCCAGGCTCGACCTCCGCCGACAACAAACACCTGTACTTCTTTCTGCTGATCGTCAGTTGCCCTGCATCCTCCACCAAATGAAGCGAGATCGGTCAACTGTAGACCAGACAACAAACGACGGAGGCCCAGAAAAGTGCAATCAAACGATGAGTTTATTGACAACGGAGAACAACCATCAGCATATGGCCTGTTTTGCTCTGACAGAAATACACTGAGTTCTGGTTTTATAGCATAGAGGATCACACCCCCACATACACGTCAATACAGGTCAAAAATACATTATGTCCAGTCATTGTTTACAGACAAGGGTACATCTTGTACATCTCTAATAACTATGAACAGACATATAACTTCTCTCTTTGATAACACCTTCCTTTTAAGGTAATAACTTCAAGCTTCAGGGCCTCTAAGGGCTAATAATGGACCCTCGTCCTCAATCACTAAGTAGACTGAATTGGCGCAGGTCTCAAATAAGAAGCAGAAGACACTTGGGCCTTCGCTCAGGCCTGCTACTAGATTTATGTGTATTGTAAGCATGCATGCAATTAACCTGCTATGTTCTCATCTTCCCTCAACATGTATCACCTGGACACTCTCACCAGTGAAGCTTAAAACCCTCTTGGATAGAACATCAACTCTAAACAAGCACAGATATGCATTGTGTATAGAATGAACTCAACCTGTGAATAGAATGAATGTGATGACAAACATATTCAATGCAATATGAACCCTGTAAACAATATTACTGATAAAATAATACTGTAGAACATGTTATTAATGCATTTATCATAAGGCAGAGTATATGGCAGCAATAAAAGAATCTCTAAATCCCAACAGTAGTGTAGTCAATAGTTTTGTTGTGTGTGTCAGAACAATGAGGCGGCTGCTGAATGTTACAGGTGTTACAGCAGTGATACATCTCCTGTTGTCAGGCCTGCAGGTATCAGGCTGTTGTTCTCCTTTATCTCATAGTGGACAGAAATTATTTTTTGGAGTGGCAGAAAAATAATTTGTGTGGCATCAGATTTGATGCAGAACAGCTGATTGTTCTGTAAATAGTTTGAAATGTTTATTTAAAAAAACTGCTTGGCTTTATTAAAAAAAAAAAAATAGCTGCAAAAAACTTTGTTGTTTGCCAAACTGAGTTACTTTTTTCAAGAAGTAACTATATAATTAATTGCCCAACATTGGTCATTATATACTGTATTTGGCAGACAGAGAGTTACAGGACTCTCTCCCAGACCACAGACTCAGACTCATAATACAAGTCAGAGCTTTATGGAAAAAAAAAGAAAAGAAAGAAAGTTGTGTTTTCAAAATTGGAGTTCAAGTTATTTTTACTTCCAATAGTGTTAACATACTACACAGGTCATGAACAGGATTTTTTAAATTTTCATTGTAAGTGGACTAAAGCAATTAATTAAAAGTAGTCTAACATAAATGTAAATGCTGTCATTTGATTATTTTAATAAACCATGTAACTTGGATGGATTAGATGCTGGCGTGACCACAGTGCACACGTCTGATGTTGCTCACAGTGGTCCAACGGATCGCTCAGGGAGTTTGTGTGTTCGCTCAGACACATGAAATATTTGAGGGAACATTGGTGGAAACATTATGGGTTCGCGGAGTCAGACGTGGATCAAATATTGTGCAGTATTTTGAAGTTCACTAAACATAGATGTTTACATTTTTCAATTATTTTTTATATTGCAAACATTTGCACTGTAATCAGTATTTGCACACTATTTTATATTATTTTTTGACAATCTTTAAAGCCATTATTCAATACATTGTTATTGTTAAATAAATATCGTCAAATAATCGAGATCTCAATTTCAGTGAAAATAATCGTGATTATCATTTTTGCCATAATCGAGCAGCCCTACTTAACGCCATCTTTCCGTTTTCGAGTTTTGGACATGATTTTGGAGAATATCTTCGCAGTAGCGATTGAGCGCAAAGTAAAGCTACCGGAAATGTACAACCCCACATCCGGTCTCAAACCAGGAAGTTAGCATTTTCTCGTGCACAGGGTCTATTTGTAAAGCCACTTCTGCTGCTTTCATTCATTTGGAAGTCCTGTAGCTGAGTTTGGGAGAGACTAACAGCCTCGGCAGCAGAGGGGAGAAAGGCTGTAACACCACCACTTTACTCTGTTCTACCTGTCACATCATTTTATCAGGAAACAAATATGTTTTTACTATGTTTGTCTTGAAGATGTAAGAAGATCACATGGTGCTTTTTATTATTGTGTTGGTTTGTTTCCTGTCTCTTGGATGGAGCCCAGCTGTGCGTGGCCCCTGGGCCTGTGGTCAGAGTGTGTGCTGGATAATCCGGCCCAGGATGAGGCCAAACTGACATGGGATGAAATGTCTGTCACATAATTGAGCTTAGTGTAGTTTCATTTCTGCACAATTTAAAAACAACCAAAACTTTTTTCTGTCTTTTCTATGTTATACTGTAGACTTTCTTTGATACTGTGTCCAAAAGGAACAGCTTTTACTTTGAAGGGGAGCCGTCTCTGTTTCCTCTTCAGGTTGGATGATGGAAGCAAATGAGTGTGTGATGTTCTTTCAGTGTTGCACTTTGTAGACGCTCCCTGAGCACTGGTCTCACAGCCAGCTGCACATAGAGACCAGTGTTGTTAGTCCAGGTCAGAAGATGACTTGTTGGAATGAAAATGAGCTTGTAGTTTGTCTGCTTTAATCATGTGACTGGAAAAAGGTGTTGGACTTCAAATATGTCCATTTCTTTCACACTTCACCTTTAAAAGTGAAGCCTTGTGGTTCCTGGAAGGAAAAACACGACTTTTTCAAGTCTTTGTCCTGTTTTTATGATAAATGTACGACTTTAATGTGAAACATTCAGAGTTTTTTCTCTTGTTGTGTTTGTTTGAAGCTGCTTCCTGTTGGCTTCAGCTGTTTGGAGTTTCCATTTTCTAAACTTCTACATTCTGAACCTTCTTCAGCTCTGAACAGATGATGAAACACTGAATGATTTCAAGCTCACACTTTGTCTAATAAACTTACATCTTTCATTCTTTATACAGATTGAGGAGCTGTGGTTTGTCAGAGATCAGCTGTGATTATCTGGCAGCAGCGCTGAAGTCCAACCCCTCCCATCTGAGAGAGCTGGAGCTGAGCTACAACAACGACCTGCAGGATTCAGGAGTGAAGCATCTGTGTGGTTTCCTGGAGAGTCCAGGATGTGGACTTGAAGCTCTGAGGTCAGTCAGCATGTTTTAGTTGTGCTGAGATGAATATGATGTGAAAGTTGTGCTGACACTAACCTGCAGACATCAGGCTGATATTATACTGATCCACACTGAGGATCTTCATGGTAAAGTCTGTTTTCTTCTTCTCTGGTTTAGTCCATTGACTGCAGCAGAACAATGTTCACATTTCAAACCTTCAGAGAAGAAGAAAAATCCTCCACTGGATAATTCACTGTGAAACTCTCCAACTCTTCATTCCACCTTAAAGTCTGTCTGACACTGAAATCCAAAGCAAAATGTGCGTTTGCTTTACAGACAGCAGTCCAACACAAACATACACACATCATCCAAAACACAGTCCAACATCCAAATCTCCTCCACTGCAGCATGAATGATGGGAAAGAGAAGGAGGAACACTCTGACATTCAGGGTTAGAATGAGTTTCATGAAGCAGACTGTGAAGATCAAAGCTGCATTAGAAGCTTACATGAATGAATGAGTGGACAGAAGTGGACAGAGATCATCTGAAGCACTTCAAAGGCTTTAAATCAGCACATTTCTCTTTATTCTTTATCAACTCTGTTAGTTTCTCTCAGTTTTCTGTGGAATGAAGCTAACAGCAGGCTAATAAGATGCTGACCAATAGGTTTCTATTAAAGGTTGTAATTTGTATATGAAAAAGTGCTTTGGCTCAGCAGGGATCAGCTTACAGGTAGAATACAGCTGCTGGATGGGATTAGCATGTCACAGCTATCTACCAAACTGCTAACTGGGGGATTTCAGGCCATCTATGAATCATTTTTGCTAACTGTTTATTCAGCTTAGGCTCACAGGGCTGCAGCCTGTGCCCTAGCTGTCATAGGGCAAGAGGCGTGGTCCACCTGCACAGGTGAGCAGTCCATCACAGGGCCAACAGAGAGAGACAGAGAAGCACTCTCTCACATCCACACCTACAGCCAATTTAGAAGCACCAATGAACCTAAGCAGCGTTTCATTGGACTGTGGGAGAACATCCAACCTCCACAGAAAGGCCAACAAGCTTCAACCTACAACCTTCTTGCTTTAAGGCACTAGTGCGAACCACTTTTCCCCATTTCAGCCCAAATCCTGCAACTTCCTGTTACTTCAAAGTAATCCCCATTTTTCCCAGAAAGAAATGTAAGTAGAAATCGATGATCTAAGTGAGAACACGAGCCTTTA
Source organism: Oreochromis niloticus (assembly GCF_001858045.2). Lineage (NCBI taxonomy): Eukaryota > Metazoa > Chordata > Actinopteri > Cichliformes > Cichlidae > Oreochromis > Oreochromis niloticus. The sequence continues at coordinate 2,623,010 of NC_031967.2, forward strand.
ACAAGTCCCAGTGGCTGCAGTCAAAGCAGTCCCTCAGTCCCAGTATAGAGTCTTTGGTCCAGACTGGAACCACTGTGTGCCCAGTTTGAGCTCTCTTCAGTCCTGTGACCTGACAGACCCAGAGGGGCCATCACATCATATTTAGAAGCTCCCCTAATGGAGCCACAACACATGTCCAACACTTAGTCTGTCTTGTTGGACCAACTGGCAGAAATGATTCAAGGACTTAGTCACAGAACAGAGATTCAAATCTCCAAAATCCAACTGGCTGCATCAGGACATATAGTCTGAAACTCTGCACAGTTTCCTGTTTGAAGCTGCTTCCTGTTGGCTTCAGCTGTTTGGAGTTTCCATTTTCTAAACTTCTACATTCTGAACCTTCTTCAGCTCTGAACAGATGATGAAACACTGAATGATTTCAAGCTCACACTTTGTCTAATAAACTTACATCTTTCATTCTTTATACAGATTGAGTTACTGTGGATTGTCAGAGATCAGCTGTGATTATCTGGCAGCAGCACTGAAGTCCAACCCCTCCCATCTGAGAGAGCTGGAGCTGAGTGACAACAACAAGCTGCAGGATTCAGGAGTGAAGCATCTGTGTGGTTTCCTGGAGAGTCCAGGATGTGGACTTGAAACTCTGAGGTCAGTCAGCATGTTTTAGTTGTGCTGAGATGAATATGATGTGAAAGTTGTGCTGACACTAAACTGCAGACATCAGGCTGATATTATTCTGATCCACACTGAGGATCTTCATGGTAAAGTCTGTTTTCTTCTTCTCTGGTTTAGTCCATTGACTGCAGCAGAACAATGTTCACATTTCAAACAGTGAGACTCAACGTATGGCCCGCGGCCCACACGCGGCCTGCCCACCTTTCCTGATTCAGAGAGAGGGGACCCTGATTAACTGTGTAGTGTTCTTCCTCACAGTTCTAAGTATCAGACACAACAATCAATAATCCACAGCTGACTGTCTTTAGCAGGTCAAAGGTCACGGCACACAGCAGACAGCAGACAGTGGGAAATATTCTAATTCTGATCATTTATCAGCACATATCCATATGTATAAAAACAAAGCTGACACTGTGAGACTTGATCAGAGGTGTGATCATCACAGCAGAGGCCTTTGTGTCAAAGTCACTGAGGATCAAACAGAAACACATGAAGCAGATTTTCCTCTTCTGGCTTTTTATAGCAGATAACCTTCAAAATATTCTGCAGTCGATCAAAAACTGAAGCAAACCATGAATCAACATGTGAACATGACCTGATGCTGCTGAAGTGAAGCAAAGTTACAGAGGTTTGATAAGATAAGATAACCTTTATTAGTCCCACACGTGGGAAATTTGTTTTGTCACAGCAGGAAGTGGACAGTGCAAAAGTTGTAAAGTTAAAATTAGAATAAAATAAGATAAGAATAAATACAGTACACAACTGTACAGAATAGAATAAAATAAAATACTATATGAAATAGAATAAAATATACAATAGGATAAAAATAGAATACAAATGCTTTATACAACTGAGTAAAAATACAACGATGCCAGAAAGGATTATTGCACATTAGTATTATTGCACATGTGTGGATGTGTGTGTTTGATCAGTTAAAGTCTTTGTTGTGGAGTCTGACAGCAGTGGGGAGGAAAGACCTGCGAAATCTCTCCGTCCCACACCGTGGGTGCCGCAGTCTCCCACTGAAGGAGCTGCTCAGTGCTGTCACAGTCTCCTGCATGGGGTGGGAGATGTTGTCCATCAGGGATGACAGCTTAGCCACCATTCTCCTGTCACTCACCACCTCCACTGGGTCCAGAGGGCATCCTAGAACAGAGCTGGCCCTTCGGATCAGCCTGTTCAGTCTCTTCCTGTCCCCAGCAGAGATGTTGCCGCCCCAGTAGACCACACCATAAAAGATGGCTGAGGCCACCACAGAGTCATAGAAGGTCTTCAGGAGTGGGCCCTCCACTCCAAACGACCTGAGTCTCCGCAGCAGGTACAGTCTGCTCTGCCCTTTCCTGTAGAGGGCGTCTGAGTTATGAGTCCAGTCCAGTTTGTTGTTCAGATGAACACCAAGGTACCTGTAGCTGTCCACAGCCTCGATGTCCATACCTTGGATGTTCAGTGGTTGCAGTGGAGGATGTTTGTGCCTGCGGAAGTCTACCACCAGCTCCTTGGTTTTACTGGCGTTGATCTGGAGGTAGTTCAGCTGGCACCAGTCCACAAAGTCCTGAGTCAGTCCTCTGTACTCCTTGTCGTCCCCATCAGTGATGAGGCCGACTATTGCAGAGTCATCAGAGAACTTCTGCAGGAAGCACTGGGTGGAGTTGTGGGAGAAGTCTGCAGTGTAGATGGTGAAGAGGAACGGAGCCAGAACCGTTCCCTGTGGGGCCCCCGTACTGCAGACGACCCTGTCCGACACACAGCCCTGAGTCCTCACATACTGTGGTCGGTCGGTGAGGTAGTCCAAAATCCAGGTAGTGAGGTGATGGTCTACTCCAGAGTTCTCCAGCTTGTCCTTCAGAACCGAGGGAAGAATAGTGTTAAAGGCACTGGAGAAATCAAAGAACATGATTCTCACAGTGCTCCCAGCGGTCTCCAGGTGAGAGAGGGAGCGATGTAGGAGGTGAATGACGGCATCATCCGCTCCAATGCCAGGTTGGTAGGCAAACTGAAGTGGGTCCAGTGATGAGCTCACAAGGCGCCGAAGCTGAGCCAGGACCAACCGCTCCAGGGTCTTCATCAGGTGGGATGTCAGAGCCACCGGCCTGTAGCTGTTGAGGTCCTTGGGGCGTGAAGTCTTTGGCACTGGTACAACACAGGAGGTTTTCCAGAGCTGTGGGACTCTCCCCAGCCTCAGGCTCAGGTTGAAGAGGTGCTCCATCACCCCACACAGTTGGTCCGCGCAGGACCTGACGACCCTCGAGCTGATGCCATCTGGACCCGCTGCCTTCTTGCCATTAATCCTCCTCAGTTCCCTCCTAACCTGGGTGGTTGAGAGAGACAGGCTGGAGCCTTGTGTTGAGTGTGTATTGGATGCTGTTGTTGGGGGTGGGGAGGGGTGAGCAGGGTGAATAGAGGAGGTGTGAAGTGTCTGAGGTGTCAGAGGTGGAACAGCAGCAGTGGGGGAGGGTGAGTCTGCAGCCGATGTTGGAGACTGCCTCATGGCTGAATCAAATCTGTTGAAGAAATGATTCAGTTCATTTGCCCACCTCACATCCCTCCCAGGCAGAGAGTTCTGATGTTTGTGGCCTGAAATGGTTCTGAGGCCTCTCCAGACTTCACCAACGTTGTTTTGCTGAAGCTGGTTCTCCATCTTCTGCCTGTAGCTGTCCTTCCCATTCCTTATCAGTCCCCTAAGCTCTCTCTGCACCCTTTTCAACTCCTCTTTGTCTCTGGATTTGAAGGCCCTCCTCTTCTGCTTGAGGACAGCTTTGATTTCTGGGGTAATCCAAGGTTTGTTGTTGGAGAAACACCGTACAGTCCTGGTAGGTACGGTGTTATCCACACAGAAATTAATATAGTCAGTAATGCATGTAGTAAGGCTGTCGATGTCCTCTCCGTGGTCGTCACAGATCACCTCCCACACAGTGGACTCAAAACAATCCTTAAGAGCCTCCTCGCTCTCCTCCGACCATCTCTGCACTGTGCGGGTGGCTGGTGGCTCCCTGCGCACTAAGGGCTCATACACAGGGACAAGGTGCACCAGGTTGTGATCAGATCTGCCCAGGGGAGGGAGAGCTGATGAACTGTATGCCTCTTCTGCATTGGCATACAGTAAGTCCAGTGTTTTATTGTCTCTGGTTGGGCAGGTCACATACTGGGTGAAGGTGGGCAGTGTGGAGTCCAGTGAGGCATGATTGAAGTCCCCTGATATTACGAGAAGGGCTCTCAGAGATTGTGTTTGCAGTCTGCTGACCACAGAGTGGAGAGAGTCACAGGCTGTATCCGCGTTGGCCGAGGGGGGGGACATACGCTGTTATCGCGATAACATGCGAGAATTCCCGGGGCAGGTAGTACGGACGCATGCTAACGGCTAACAGCTCAATGTCTCTGCTGCAGAGTTGTTCTTTTACAGTCATGTGCCCAGGGTTACACCATCTGTCATTCACAAACACTGCCAGTCCCCCTCCTTTCCTCTTACCGCTCTCTCTCGTCCTGTCCGCTCACAGCATCTGGAATCCCGGTAGTGTCACGCTCGTGTCCGGAGTTAGCGGTGTTAGCCACGACTCCGTTAGCATCATGATGCTACATTGCCGGTACTCCCTCTGTGACCAGGTTAGCGACGTAAGCTCATCCATCTTATTGGGCAAAGATCTTACATTTCCAATAATTACAGAAGGAAGAGATGGTCGATAACGTCTCCTTCTCGGGCGACGGCGCTCCTTCCCAGCACGACACCCCCGTCTTTTCCTCCTCAGCTCACTGGGAATGTCGGGTCTGTCCGCCGGCAGTACCACTGCGGGACGCAGCGCTAACAGCTGATCCTTACTGTAAACAAAGGATCCCTGCTCTGGGTCCCCAGACACGGGTGAAAAAAGTAGAAAAAAACTAAGAAAAACGACCAGAACTAGCACAAAACGGTAGAACATGGTTGCAGAGACTAATTACTAATACGTTAGTTATAAAAAATTACGAGAAGAAAAAGATAAGAAAGAAAGAAACTCAGAATGAGCAGAGCTGCTGTAACAGGCTGCCGCACAAATGATTACAGACACAGCTGAGAGTTTGTAATCTGTCATCATTTTAAAAGGTTTCAATTTCTTCAGTATTGAACAGCAGAAATGAGGCTTTGTTTTCGGAGGCCGACAGCAGTGAACACAACAGCAGACTGGTGCGTAATAAGCAGTGAATAATGCAGAAAACAGATTTTTGAAGGTAAACTGTTCTTGAAGTACACTGAGAGAGAGAGAGCTGTGCAGGAAGTAAAGGTCAAAGTCAGAGAGAATTCATGACGATGTTCATCAAACGTAAAGCGTAGTTTGGATCTTCTTTTGCTGCTGGTTCACTCAGTTTTGGGTGGAGACAGATGAAACCTGCAGCTTCAGGATCTGTGAGCTGTCCACTTTCAGCCCCGACGGCGTGTCCGTGTACGTGCCGTCGAGTGAACGATCCACGCTCTGTGTTTCCATCTTTGTGTGTTTAGCTGCTCTCATTTACTGTTTTATCTGTTTGCTTGTTGTTGAAATACTTTTGGGAGCTTTAACCTGAGATTCTGGCAAAATACATTTATATTAAAAATCGATTCAGGATTGAATGAATCAACATCGCTTTATTCAAATTAAAACCATTTAAATAGGAAAATCCATTTTTTTACAGCCGCCTCTAATGCTGGGTAATGTCAGCTGGTCCATGTGCAGCTGGCTGTGAGGCTCAGGGAGCATCTACAAAGTGCAACACTGAAAGAACATCATCCATAAATATTGAGTAATAACTGGACTCTCATACAGCGAGACTCAAATGCCTTTAAACATCAGCTTATCCTGCTGATCCAAGTCCAACACTGAGTTTGTAAAAACATGTTTGTCAATCATTTTGTTTGGTTTCTGAGGAAAATGATTCAATAACTTGCTGCTAATACACAACATTTCATCATATTTCCTCATAACCCTCTTTTGTCTGACCATTTGATCCCATTTGAATTTGCAATAAAGGATCCACAGAGTTTGGTGACAATAATGACAGTAGATGTTTGTGTGAAAGTGCTGGAAGCAAATGAGTGTGTGATGTTCTTTCAGTGTTGCACTTTGTAGACGCTCCCTGAGCACTGGTCTCACAGCCAGCTGCACATAGAGACCAGTGTTGTTAGTCCAGGTCAGAAGATGACTTGTTGGAATGAAGATGAGCTTGTAGTTTGTCTGCTTTAATCATGTGACTGGAAAAAGGTGTTGGACTTCAAATATGTCCGTTTCTTTCACACTTCACCTTTAAAAGTGAAGCCTTGTGGTTCCTGGAAGGAAAAACACGACTTTTTCAAGTCTTTGTCCTGTTTTTATGATAAATGTACGACTTTAATGTGAAACATTCAGAGTTTTTTCTCTTGTTGTGTTTGTTTGAAGCTGCTTCCTGTTGGCTTCAGCTGTTTGGAGTTTCCATTTTCTAAACTTCTACATTCTGAACCTTCTTCAGCTCTGAACAGATGATGAAACACTGAATGATTTCAAGCTCACACTTTGTCTAATAAACTTACATCTTTCATTCTTTATACAGATTGAGTGTCTGTGGTTTGTCAAAGATCAGCTGTGATTATCTGGCAGCAGCACTGAAGTCCAACCCCTCCCATCTGAGAAAGCTGGACCTGAGCTACAACAACAAGCTGCAGGATTCAGGAGTGAAGCATCTGTGTGGTTTCCTGGAGAGTCCAGGATGTGGACTTGAAACTCTGAGGTCAGTCAGCATGTTTTAGTTGTGCTGAGATGAATATGATGTGAAAGTTGTGCTGACACTAAACTGCAGACATCAGGCTGATATTATACTGATCCACACTGAGGATCTTCATGGTAAAGTCTGTTTTCTTCTTCTCTGGTTTAGTCCATTGACTGCAGCAGAACAATGTTCACATTTCAAACCTTCAAAGAAGAAGAAAAATCCTCCACTGGATAATTCACTGTGAAACTCTCCAACTCTTCATTCCACCTTAAACTCTGTCTGACACTGAAATCCAAAGCAAAATGTGCGTTTGCTTTACAGACAGCAGTCCAACACAAACATACACACATCATCCAAAACACAGTCCAACATCCAAATCTCCTCCACTGCCAGCATGAATGATGGGAAAGAGAAGGAGGAACACTCTGACATTCAGGGTTAGAATGAGTTTCATGAAGCAGACTGTGAAGATCAAAGCTGCATTAGAAGCTTACATGAATGAATGAGTGGACAGAAGTGGACAGAGATCATCTGAAGCACTTCAAAGGCTTTAAATCAGCACATTTCTCTTTATTCTTCATCAACTCTGTTAGTTTCTCTCAGTTTTCTGTGGAATGAAGCTAACAGCAGGCTAATAAGATGCTGACCAATAGGTTTCTATTAAAGGTTGTAATTTGTATATGAAAAAGTGCTTTGGCTCAGCAGGGATCAGCTTACAGGTAGAATACAGCTGCTGGATGGGATTAGCATGTCATAGCTATCTACCAAACTGCTAACTGGGGGATTTCAGGCCATCTATGAATCATTTTTGCTAACTGTTTATTCAGCTTAGGCTCACAGGGCTGCAGCCTGTGCCCTAGCTGTCATAGGGCAAGAGGCGTGGTCCACCTGCACAGGTGAGCAGTCCATCACAGGGCCAACAGAGAGAGACAGAGAAGCACTCTCTCACATCCACACCTACAGCCAATTTAGAAGCACCAATGAACCTAAGCAGCATTTCATTGGACTGTGGGAGAACATCCAACCTCCACAGAAAGGCCAACAAGCTTCAACCTACAACCTTCTTGCTTTAAGGCACTAGTGCCAACCACTTTTCCCCATTTCAGCCCAAATCCTGCATCTTCCTGTTTCTGACTCCAGGCCAGCTCCACTAACACTTTCTCATCAGACACTGCCACCTAGTGGAGGAAGTCTTAGTTCCATTTGAAGCTTCAGATTACAGTTAGTTCCTTTACAAAGAGGTGGAGGTGGTGGGGCCACAGCACCATCATCACTGAGTGCCATAGGACACTTAACCTTTGTTTCCATATGCTGGGAACTTCCTGTTGTTCCAAGGAGGACTGGAAAATGTGTGAAAATCTCCCAGTCAGTTCCTCACAGCACACTTCAATCATTTCCCTCCCACAGCATCAGGACCAGGGCTTTTTCTCTCTTTGGTCCGACTAAGAGATTTCCACACAAACACCTCATCAGTGGGACTCTCAGAGCTACCAGCCCTTTGCTACAATCACAAAGCTCTTCATTGAAATCAATGATATCAAAGCTGGAATCAAATGAGTCCAAGTCTTCTGCTGATTCAGCATCACATTCATCTTTGCTCCTTGTTCTGCATCCCCACCATGGACTTCATTCCTTTCCAAGCCAGCCTTGAGTGTCCTTTATTCAGCTCATCCTCTGCTTTACTTTTACACCTGATTTTAGCTGCTTTATCTCTCTTTCAACAAGTTTCTGTGCCTCAATCTTTTTCTTCTCTCCCTCATAACAAGACAGCTTCTTCTGCCTGAGAACATGTTGGAGTGATTTACTAATCCAGGGCTGCTTATTGGGGAAAATACTTCCTGTTTCAAAGTAATCCCCATTTTTCCCAGAAAGAAATGTCAGTAGAAATCGATGATCTAAGTGAGAACATGAGCCTTTAACAAGTCCCAGTGGGTGCAGTCAAAGCAGTCCCTCAGTCCCAGTATAGAGTCTTTGGTCCAGACTGGAACAACTGTGTGCCCAGTTTGAGCTCTCTTCAGTCCTGTGACCTGACAGACCCAGAGGGCCATCACATCACATGTAGAAGCTCCCCTAATGGAGCCACAACACATGTCCAATACTTAGTCTGTCTTGTTGGACCAACTGGAAGAAATGATTCAAGGACTTAGTCACAGAACAGAGATTCAAATCTCCAAAATCCAACTGGCTGCATCAGGACATATAGTCTGAAACTCTGCACAGTTTCCTGTTTGAAGCTGCTTCCTGTTGGCTTCAGCTGTTTGGAGTTTCCATTTTCTAAACTTCTACATTCTGAACCTTCTTCAGCTCTGAACAGATGATGAAACACTGAATGATTTCAAGCTCACACTTTGTCTAATAAACTTACATCTTTCATTCTTTATACAGATTGAGTGTCTGTGGTTTGTCAGAGATCAGCTGTGATTATCTGGCAGCAGCGCTGAAGTCCAACCCCTCCCATCTGAGAGAGCTGGAGCTGAGAGGAAACAACCTGAAGGATCCAGATGTGAAGCAGCTGTCTGATCTTCAGCAGAGTCCAGACTACAGACTGGAGAAACTGGGGTCAGTAGAGTGATGGAGTGAGTGGGTGGTGCTGTCAGTAGTATTGTACTAAACACAGTCAGTATGAAACAAAGATCCAGTGTTTCCTGTAAAGCTGCAGCTTCTCAGTGAAGCTGTGAGAGGAGAATGGTGACAGGCTTCAGGATTGGACACAAACACTTCCTGTTTCTGACCTTTATGGTCACCATAGTAACGGCTGACACGTTCTGATCAAACACTGTCAACAGCCAATCAGCTCTCTGAACAAAGCAGCACGCAGACCAATGACTGCATTCATTTCCAAGTTTAAAGCAGTGAAGAACACAGTCTGTAGGTGAGGAAGACTTTAGTGAGAGCAGATGTTTGGATGGAATTCCTCCAGTTAACAGCTGGAACCGTCCATCTGGATTGTTGGGCTTGTTGTTGGGGTTCCTACAGAGCTCAGAGTGGACACACCAAGCTTCTTCTAATGAATGAAAGTCCAAACTCAAACTAGGAGGGAAAAACATTTTCATCAACTTCAATAAAAATCCAAAGATTAGAAAAAGTGAAGCAACAATGAGTCCTAGTACAGTCCCAGCACTGAAGTCCCTGCTGCTCTTTATACTGGATGTGCTGCATCACTGACTGACAGCTGATGAAGAGTCTCTGGAAACACTCGTTTATCTCCTCTGCTCTTCCTTCTTCTCTCTGCAGGTGGAGCTGATGATGGTAAACAGGACGGTGTGTGTGCTGAGAGAGGAGCAGCTGTGTCCTGATGATCCAGAGAGGTTGAAGCAGCAGCAGCTTGTGTGTAGAGACGCTCTGACTGGGCCATGTTACTGGGAGGTGGAGAGGAGAGCTTCATCCAGCAGTGACTGACAGAGGAATGAAGTGCAGATGACTGTCAGTGCTGCAGAGTGAACTGCTCTGAGAACAGCTCCACTGTCAGACACAATGTAGAGTCCAGCATCATCCCTGTGTGTCCCTCTGGATCTGACAGAGGATCATCAGTGTATCTGGACTGCTCTGCTGCTGCTCTGTCCTTCTACAGTCTCTGCACAGTCTCTGTCTGACTCTGGCTTCAGACCCTCCTGGATCAAACTCACCTGGAAAGACTTTCAAACATCACTCAATAGATTTGAATACAGAATAGATTTGATATATACTGTAGATGTACTGTAGAGTTGCAGTTTGTCACTTGTAAATACAGTCTGTGAGCAGCTCTGAGCTGAAAGATCTTTCTAGAGACACGAAATGTTTTCACTCTTCTGTTGCTTTTTCATATATTTCCACAACATTAATATTGATCCCACCTGTCTCACCTGTTTCATGCTTTTATACATAAGAACAGGACACGTGTGATCTGAGCGCTGCTGTGGTTGCTGTGCTGCACGTCTTCATTTAGATAACAGAGACATCTAGTGGTTCAGAGGGAGAACTGCAGGAGGTGGAGCTGTGTTTTAGCATGGAAAACTTTTTATCTTTTAGGCGCAGATACAAATATGACAAGTATCAGTGTAAGAAACAAAAGGTCACATCAGTCAGCAGAGGGAACAGTGATCACACAGCAATGTAAGAATAGAAACATAACAGTGAATCTGGACATGGGTACAGATGGAAGCAAACAAACAGGATGTAACACTACATTAAAGCCACAAATGGGAAGAAAACAAAGCCAAAGGAAAATATATTTGATCTCAGGAATCCAAATCAGATGCTTTAGAGCAGGGGTCGGCAACCCTGGGCACGCGTGTCACAGCTGGCACGTGAAGGGTTAACTGATGGCACGACCATAGCTGGACTGGCCATCGGGCATACCGGGCATTTGCCCGGTGAGCCAATAATGATTTTTCATTTTTATGTTTGTTTGTTTGTTTTTGTTATGGTATAAACAATGAAAGGTGGTGGATTAGCCAATTGGTCATGATCAACTCTGGGCTGGACCAATTACAATACATCTGTATTGAGGGGGAAAGGAACGCGATTCGTCCCGGACTTCAGCAAGAATGAAAAAGACACAAAGCTGGAGTTATTCTGTCTTTACGCTGCAGCTGCCTCTTCTTCTCTCATTCTCTCCCCTCCCTCTCCTGTTGCTACTTCAATCATGAAACTGATCAATGATCAGCTGATCGTCTCTCGTTTGTTTATCGCCCACTTTGCGCCAGAAAGAGGAAACCAGCGGAGGTCGCACTTAACAACAGCAGCACGTTTAAGCTTGATCAGCTGTTGTTAGAATTTATTTAATATTAATTTCTAGTATCAGCTGTTTGCTGGAGTGTACATCACTGTCACAACAGCGTTTGTTTTAGTTCGAAGGCTTTATGGTTTTTCCGATAATACCTGGTGATTGTTTTTGTCAGTTCAGCCTTACGTTTAACCCGAGTGACCACCCGGTCAGCTGGTGGGTAACAGGCATCTCCGAGAACGTTAGAGCACTTTTGCAAATATGTGATGTCTTCATGAATCGAGCAGGTATTTGAAGTTTACACAGCACCATTCTGGCATGAAAATATCTTAAAAGTTTATTTTGTGACCCAGAAAAAGTAATATTTCAAACTCTGCTTGTTTAGGAAACACGCCCACGTTAACCTGTGCTGGTCAGGTTAACGCGGGCATCTGTATGGTGAACATAACGTCATCGCAGCCAGTGTGCCTTGCTACGTTAGCGCAGAGCTGCTTGTGTTTACCCTCAGTGTGACTTTTCTGATTTCAAATTAAAAAACGGGATTTGTATAAGTTATAAAAATTATGTATGATACCACACTAATCATACAGCACGAGTGACATCAGACAGATGTGAGACCACAGAGCTTCCTTATTGAAATTACGCATAAGCTTCATTTTCTTGTCACTGTGTGCTCTGAGATATTTATAGTCCTTCACTATTTTCACATCGACCCCCTGCATTGAAACTGGGGTCACTGGTTTCCTGGTTCTCCTAAAGTCCACAATCATTTCCTCGATCTTTGTCACATTGATCTCCAGATGTTTCTGTTCACACCTCATGACAAAGGAGTCCACCACAGCCGGGTTCTCCGTCTCATCACCCTCACTGATGCATCAAACCAACAAGAGTCATCAGGAAACTTCTGAAGATAACAGGTCTCTGTGCAGTCTCCATATTCCCTCTGACTCTGCAGTATCGCTGTTAGCTCCTTTGTTTTGTTTGCTAGCAACTTAACGTTCCTCATTACAATAGACGGGAAGCAATACAGCCTCATACTTCTATTTTGTAGAAGTGTTTATCAAATAAAAAGGCTGGTGAGTCTCGATCAATAAAGCAGCATTGACATGCAACAACATACTGATCCTACTCATGATGTCCGAAGTAATTAAGTTGGTGCCATAAATGAAGAAGAGGAAACTCGGGATCAGTGATTGAGATTTAGCTTGTATATAATACTTTATTATGGGGCCAGTAAATTGCCGCAAATTAAGAGTATGTCAATCAAAAATAAAACAGAATATGATTTTGTCACGGTCTGTGTTGGCAGACCGTGGGGAGATGGGGAAATAGGACCCAAACGCCGGACTCTTCAGTGCAACAGTGTTTATTTACAAGGTGGTGAGGTAAACGACAATAAATCCCCAGTTTCCCAGACTCCCGTGTAGTGTCTTCTTCCCAAAAGTCTCCGTGTAGTGCTCTCTGCCCCAGTGTCCCTGCACTCCCCGTGCTCACTGCTCCTTCTCGTCCCACATTTCTCCTGAGGGGAAAACCATAGAGGCAGCCGTTAAACACTTATCCCAGCAGGCATACACTCACACTTGACTGTGCTTGAAGACTGCCGTGTAGTCAAACGCAATAATCCAGCGTCGGTGGAAGCTCCATCACTCCTCTAAATAGTTCCACCGACGAGCCCTGATGAGGAGCAGGTGTGTGGCAAGGGCTTCGGGTGTGGCCAGTCCTCGAGCTAGGCCACGCCCCTCAGGCCTGAAGATGCCTGTAACTTGGCCACAGAAACAGCAACACACAAACACACACAAACCTGCCTACATACAGATGAGGACAGAGATCAGAGGCAGTGCAGACAACACACCAAAATAATAATAATAATAATAATAATAATAATAATAAAGGTCCACACTGTTCACGGACCCCGAGTCCCCGGAACCGGGTCTGTGACAGATTTGCTATGGAAAGAAAGGGAAGCAAGGAAGGAATTGCTAAAAACAAACAACTAATTTAAAAAAATATTCCAAATAAAATTCTTTGATTATGTGGAGCCATTTCTGACTGACTTGGCTGAGTCAACCGACAATAAACATCCTAGAGAGGATGGTTTTAAGAAGCAAGAGTTGGATATCATTAGTGGATATTAAATGATGATACAGAAGTTCCTAATCCCAAAATAGATAAAGATTACATGATTGATGTGTTTAAAGTAGTGCTGTCAAAAATAACGTGTTAACGCAAATTAATCCACCATCACGGTTAACGTGATTAAAAAATTTTAACGCAATTAACGGATCTGGAGTGCAGAATGGCTCAAAATCCCTGAAATGTTTCTGTCAATGCATTTCGGGCAGTTTGTCCAAGTAGAGTTACCTTCACACATGACGGGCAGCTGAACCAATCAACTCAATCTGGAAAATGATAAACTCACATTGGCCCTATCAATGGGAAATTTGAGTATTAAAAAAATAATTACTTTTCTCCCTTCAAAAACAGGGTAGGGGCTGAAACTCCTCGACCCTCGACCCGGCCTAGGGGTAACCGGGACCCAACATGCAGGAGCGATCCCCACTCCCATGACTCCCATGACAGGCCAGCAACACACTAACTAAAGGGGCTAATCAGCAGTTTATATTCTTCAGATATGAACAATGTCAAAATAACAAACAAAAAGGTTTTGGATTTTTTCTAATCTTCGTTTCAGAAAGTAAAAGCAAACAAGACAATTCTCTAAACTAAGCTCCTACCAAAAAAAAAGAAAAAGGACTTCTCACTCCTAATGAACTGCTGCAGTGCTCAATGTACACACATGAATAAGAATTTACAAAAATGCTGTTAGCCCAACACAAAGATATCTTAATTACAAACAGCGCACACTGTACGAAAAGACTTTCTCACACAGATGCTCAGAACTACAAACAACTAGCTGGCTCTTTGTTGGGTGTAGAGGAGACAAGGGAGGGCGCTGTCAGCTGGAGGTTAAGAGGCTGCTGTCCATTCAATCATCCAATCCGGACTTCAAGAGCTTGTTTGAATCAGCCAATAAGCGCTCTAGCCTGTTTCACCAGCCACAGACACACCCACACGCCCAGCCTGGAGGGAGGAGATTCAAAAACCACACGTACACCAATGGGAGGAGCCACACATCAAAACAGCCAGCATGTGATCACAAACCACGACATTTCATTGAATCATAACACCTTCATCCAATTTGAATGTATGTATTGTAATGTACTGATACCCTCGAATGAAACCTGAGAGTCTACAGATGTTGTCTGTTATTTAACTATCATTGGAATTTGTTTCAGTAAACAGTTTAAAAACAACAACAACTTGTGTGAGTGTCCAAATACATATGGACCTAACTGTAAAAACAATATCTAAAGGAGTGATGGATACTTTTAAAATTACAGTAAAGAAGTAAGAGAGAGAAGCAAAGAGTTAGAGTTAAGGTAGCGTTAAACTGATAATAAATGCATTACAGACAGTATAACTAGAGTGACGTGGTAAAAGGACAGGATATGCTAGTGCGTTATTTAGATAAAGAAAAACTTTGGTTTAAAAACTATCAGCAACACAGGGGCACCACAAGGAACCGCCCTTTCCTATTCACTTTCTACACCACAGACTTCAGCCACTGCACAGAGTCCTGCCATTTTCAGAAGTTTCCTGCTGACTCTGTGATGGTTAGTTGCATCGGTCAGGGCAAAGAGATGGAGTCATATAATGTGGTGCACACAGAATCATCTGCAGCTCAGTGTGACAGACACCAAGGAAATGATTGTGGATCTTAAGAGGACCAGGAAACCTGTGACACCTGTTTTAATTCAGGGGGTCAAAGTGGACACAGTGAAGGATAATAAATACCTCCGAGTACACACTGACAATAAACTGGACTGGGTTAAAAAAAAATACTACTTCACACTACAGGAAGGGTCAGAGCTGTCTCTATTTCCTGAGGCAGCTGTGATCTTGTAACATCTGTCAGACAATGCTCAGGATTTTCTATGCATTTGTTGCAGCCAGTGCCATCCTCTATGGTGTTGCATGCTGTAGTTGAGGGTTGGGATGCCAACAGACTCAATAAACTGATCTGCAAGGCCAGTAACATTTTGGGGGTGGAGCTGCACTCTCTAAAGGTGGTGTACGAGAGGTTTAAGGTTTATTTATTTATATAGCACATTTTAAAACAACAGGGTTGATCAAAGTGCTTAACAATCAGCAAAAATCAGCGTGACATTAACCTCTTGAGCCCCAAGGGGTTTTCTGAGCTTCCTGCTCGAAAATGCAATGCCTCAATTAAATTGATTATTTCTCTGCAATTACAAACTCCGTCCTTACAATCTTTGTATCAAAATGAAGCCAACACTTGGGACATTTAATCAGAGGTGTAAATATTAAAGCGGATATTACTGTGTCAAAGTTACTGAGACTGGAACACAGAAAAAGGAAGTAGATTTTATTCTCGCCTAATTTTTTTCTTCTTTTGCGGCTAATTCAGTGAATTTTGGTCCGATCGTGGTCAAACTTCGTGTGTTTACGCAGTGATAGCCCTGGAAGCTAGCCAGCCTATTTATAACCAGTTACATGAAGTCTGAAGACTGTCTGGTTCTCGTTTGCGTGTTTAGCGGACTTCTGCGCATTACGTAACTGCTCGTTTAATCGCGGCTTGTTTGCGGTGTGTTTGGTGGTTGTAGAAATGGTTTATATGACATTGTAGCTGAGATTCTGAGGTTTCTGTGGGTACCACACATGTCTGGAGTTATATTTCTCAACCGGCGTTATAACCGATTAAACGTGATCTCCTCCCTTTTGCCCCCGGTACCGGGGGCGTGGGGCTTAAAAGGCAATGCACAGGAAAAAAGTTAACAAACAAACACAGCAACAAAAATCAAAGGTGACAGACATGAAACAGGCCTGAGGATGATTAAACTAATTTGATTCAAAAGCCAAAGTAAAAAAGTGAGTTTTAAGACGCAATTTAAAGGAATGAATAGACTCAGAACTACGGGAGGTTATATATAAGTGTAGGTGCTGCAATTACAAAAGCCCGATCACCTCTGGACTTCAGCCGCGATCTAGGTTGTTCTAAGAGCATCTGGCAAGATGAACTTAGTGCTCTCCTGGGGTTGTACAAGCGGAGGAGTTCAGTCAGATAACTGGGTGCCAAATTGTTTAAAATTTTAAAAGTAAGCAAGAGAATTTTTGAGTCTATACAGTATTTGACAGGGAGCCAGTGTAAATTAGCTAGAACTGGGGTGATGTGATCATACTTTCTAGTACCTGTTAGAAGGCGTGCAGCAGCAATTTGAACTAACTGCAGATGGTAAAGGGAAGAGTGTTGGAGGCCCAAGTAGAGAGAGTTACAGTTACGAGAGGTGGATGTTGTCCAAGACGAGAACAATGCTAGATGATTCCTCCCACCCACTCCATGACATGCTGGCCAGTCACAGAGGCATGTTCAGTGAGGTACTGAGATTACCCAAATGCAATGCAGTAGCTGCACACCCTTAATATCATCTACGTTCAAAAAAGAGTTCAAACTAAAAGACAGCACAAAAAACTAGGAAACCAAACTTCAACTAATCTTAAGGGAACACAAACTGTAAGTGAGGACAAAACAACACAGGATGATGCAACAAAGACTCAACGGAGTCTCGTAGAATAAATGCACACTAGGAAAGTTCCTCCCCAAACACCGGGGAACACAGCTGAATGGAATCAGAATAACAAGACAAGGGGAAGCAAAACTAAACACAACAAACACGAGACGAGGGACCGTCTAAACAAAACGAGTAGTAACAAACACTGAGACCTGGACTAGGACATGTGACACAGTGACAGGAGATAAACAAACATGAACACATGACTGACTGAGAAGACAGAAAAGTAAACAAACACAGAAATGAGACTGAACCAGAAACAGAAACACAAGGAAAGCAGGAAAAAACAGAGATTGATAAACCTGACTGAAAACAAAAAGATACTACACGAGTACGAAAGTATGAAATCAGAAAACATAGGGGAATTTTCACATGAATAGTTTATTTACTCTGATCTGAAACAGTTGATGAGTTTGAAATGAGAGAAAAACCCAAGTGAACTACAAGTGAACCAAAATGGATCACTACAAACCATGAGACAATGTTCAGTCCACCCATCGTCCAAATGTGTCTGCAGTGGGAGCAATAAGAACAAATACAGGATGAAGGTGCTGCGTTCTGGACTATTGGAGAACACAGTGAATTCACCGCTAGTTGCTAGCCCATGCAGACCTTTGCACATCTAGAGCATATTCCTAGACTGAGATTGCAAACCACACGTTGCTACAGGTGGGCAAACAAAAATGATCAAAAATACAAGCTAAAGAAAACTGAAAACATCCCCCAAAACACAAAACAGGGACTGTGACAGAGTGGGAACGTAGATCAGCAGTTTCTGAAACACTCAGACAAACAACCATGCCACTCACCTTTCTACCTGACGCTCTGTTTGAACTTCAATAGGCTGTCTTGACCATGTCTACAAGCCTATATGAATTACTGACCTGAGATTGGCTTCTCACATCACATGATGTCAGACGGGCTCGTGTAAGTACATTGTTGTACTGGGATTTTCCTAAACAACCATCCCCAAGGTTTACAAGGAAAGGCCTGAAATGGCAAAATATCCAGTGAGTAGCAGTTTCCTGGTTGAAAATGTGTTGATGTTTGAGGAGAATGGCCAGACTACTCTGAGCTGATAGAAAGCCAACAGTAACTCAAACAACCACTCATTACAAATAACAACCACACAGAAGACCATCTATGAAAGCACAGCACATTTGACCTTTAAGCAAATGGGCACCAACAGAAGACAACACTGGGGGCCATGTCGCTCGGCTACAACAGGAAACTAAGGCTACATTTTGCACTGACTCACCAATAATAGACAACACTGTACTCCAATGGCCTGCTCAGTCACCAGATCTGTTTCCAGTAGTCCCTGGGATACTTGAAAGGGAAATTTGGATGAGCAGCTGTGACACAAGACTGAAAATATGTATTTATATTTGTTGCAAGTAAACCTCTGACAGCGAGTTACTGTATTCACTCTTTCGTATATACTTTAAAAAATGTGGAAGTAATTTGATTGTAAAGATTAATGCAGTGCTGGATAGTATTCAGGAAAGTGAGCAATCTGGAGCTGTGAGTGACAAAAGTACAAACTGCTTTGATGAGTTGTCAGATTGAAGTGAGGAGTGAATGTAGATGAGTATTGAGAATGAGTTTTCTGCTGTGAGATACATGATCAAGCACGTACGCGTCCCCAGACCTACCTTGCAGTATGTGCAGTACACAACTAAAGCTGTACCAGCTTGAACACCACACCTAACATTTAGACCAGGGATGTCAAATATAACACCTGGTAGCCAGAACATCAGCAGAACATCTGTCTACTACCCAGCTGCAAACTGAGCAATTGAACGGTTTCATCGCGTCCTCCCTCCTGTCTGGCAGGAAGATGTGTACTAAACTGGACATCCTCCCTTTGCCTTCTACTGTGTCCACTGGATGACTTTGCACATCACTCAGTGAAGAAATATCAGTTTAAAATGCAGCATTATGCTGATCATAAGCATCATGCAGAAATTTCTACCAGGAGAGAGAGTGAGGATAGGGAAACCACATCACGTTGCTAAAGGACACCCCAGAGTTACTCCTCCTGTAACAGTAACAAAAACCAAAGGCTCAAATGCCTTCTTGCTGACTGATGGAAAGATTTGGAATGCCACTCATCTAGCTCGCTGTCTCCCCGTGACTGAAAAGATCTCTAACACTGTTAGGCTGCACCACACTCACAATGGCTCCGCTGCCAGGAGACTGCCACGTGTCAAGTACAAGCCTTCTGGTACAAAGACTGCATTGTGCCATAATAGTTGTGCTTGTTAAAAGAAAATTGGAGAAATGCTATCACTTATTGTACTTTAGTTTAACAGCACTGATTTACTGCCACCAGTGCACTAAGAACTACATGAAAAGATTAATAGGAATAAGTGGAATAATAATTTTTTCACTAATCATGGCAGCACAGGAACTAGCTCTAAGCACAAGCTCCATAGAGGCTGGGCTCTGCCACAATAGGCAAGACCCCAGCCTGACCCCAGGTGCAAGATGGTAGCAGGGATACATATATGTGTGTGTCATGGCTGTGTGGCTGCATAGCAAAGTTGGATCCACAAAGAGAGTCACTGAGAGATTAACAGTCTTTATTGTGCTTGAACTGCAGGAAGAGAATAAGGGTGAACACAGGGGATGTCTCAGGGATGTTCCAGGTCTGGGTGGAAAAAAGGGTTCCATTAGAGAAGGAGAACAGAGTTAGATGGTGTTGGAGAGGCAGATGTTGTCCAGATCAGGACACTGGTGGACAATATCTTCCACCCGCTCCATGAGGTGGTGGCCAGTCACAGGAGCAGGTTCAGTGAGAGACAGAGATTGTCGTGGTACCTGGGTGGTTGATCCAGTGATTTGGTTTTGGACTTTTTGTCACTGTTTAGTTTCCCGTGTCTGTTTCCTGCTTTTTTGTGATTGACTTTTGTTCTGTGTGCATTATCTGTAGTTTAACTTCCTCTGTTTCATTACTTAGATTTATTCCAGCTGTTTTCCCACCCGTTTCCAATTTTCTCATTATCCTGCCCATTTAAGCACTCAGTTTGTCTCCGTTCCTGCTTATTTCAATCATTTATGTTCAGTTCACTTGGTTCCTGTAATAAAAGACCGCATCGGTTCCAAGCCAGCCAGCCAATTCTTGCATTTCGGTCCTCTCTCTGTTCCCACACACCTGATTGTGACAGAGATTACCTTAATGCACCACTAAATGACACAGGAAGTCATTTCTGCCTGTGGCTGTCTCACTGAACAATTTCCCCATTCAAAGCACAAGTACAAACTGCAATAGCTGCACACTGTGATTATCTGCACATCCTCTACAGAGATGATAAACAACAGAAGGGCACCTCAGTGTCATTCATGTGTATTTAATTTGAATAATATACTGGGACAATGGTTAGAGCTATCTGTATTGATTAGAGCAATTTTGTTATATTTTGTAACTTTGTAATATATTGTATTTAATTTAGTTTGATTAGTTACTGTTCTTGCTGTCTTGGAGCAACTGTGACAAAATCATTTCCTATGAGATTAATAAAGTATTCTGATTCTGAGTCTTTAAAATATGTTCAAAAAGTGATCATTTGTGTGAATTCTTGTTCATCTTTGTGTATTGGTAGCAGGCTGTCTTTTTGCTGTCATTCTTTAAAAAACTCTTTTGGAAGTTATTTTTGTCCATTTGTCACTATGGAGTCACTTTAGCTGTGCTTTCAATTTACTGAAAAGTTAATATTTAACTAAGCGTATTATGTGGTCACCTCTAATTTTATTCATCTATCATTTTGCTGTCATTTTTAACTCATCCTTGTTTTAAGTGGCATTTAATAAAGAAATACCAGTCAAAATCTGTCCACCTGTCTGTGAGGTAGCTGCGGCTCAGGAGGCAGAGCAGCTGATCTGCTAATTGGAAGGTTGGTGGGTCAGTTCCAGGCAAGATCCTCAACCCAGGTTGCTGCAGATGTGTTCCATTCATTGTAGTATGAATGTTGGACAGCACTTAGAAAGTTTGCTTGTGTGTGAATGAAACTAGCTGCATAAGGTGCTTTGAGTGCTTGAGTAGAGTAACAACTAGTCCGTTTACCATAAAAGAGAATTTAAGGGTCGCATGTTGCTGACATAGTACTTTATCTGACTACTAGTGTGTACAATAAAAAGAACTGAAGTATTATATGGCAGTACATTTGCAAGACTTGCAGAATGTGTATCACTTTATGTCTCGGGATTTCATGACTGTGACAGTTCTTGTGTTTCTACAACACTGCTGCTAGTTGGCTGCAATTCTGAGCTGACAGAGGAACTGACTGGAGGAAAGGAAGTGCTGAGTCTTTTCCTGGGATATTAATGAGGAAAAAAACTCACTCAAGTCAAACCCACGTGCAAGCAAACAGAGAGAAAAAGTTGATGGAAACCGTTTGGAACAAAGTGTGTTCATCTGCAAAAAATGCATATCCTTTGGGGTAGAGGTAGGGACAAAGCAAAGAGCGATCTAATAATATCATGTGACTCAGCTGCTCACTGGGTGATTATTAACGTGAAGTTTACGCTATTTAATTTGAAGGAAAAACTGTACAAACTTTCCATGTTCACTCAAAGAAAAGTAACTGAATTGTTCTGGTTATTGGTGTGCAGATAAACAAGTGGCAGCATTTATAATAAAAAGAAAAACTGAAATAAAGCGATAGTTTCACTACTATGTACGTCAGTGTCAAGTTCACCGAACCAACACAGGAAATGATCCACATTTAACTTCATAATAAAAGCTGCATAGGTATAATCAGTATACTTTGTTAGATGTTGACCTTAATATTGATTGAAAAATGTAATAATATAATATACCGTTAATTAGGTTATATGTGACATTAAGTTAAAAAGATTTTAAATGTGTATATGTGATATATGTATAAATGTAAATAATAACAATATGACAAAAGGGAAGTAAGCAAACAATGAAACAAAGATCTCCCTCTTTGCTTACATCAAGGTCAACATGCTGTTTATTGTATTACCCATAACACACACGACAAACACGTACACAAAAGACGCCTAACATTTGCACAAAATTCTACAGTAAAATCAGAAGGATTTATTATTAGTAGTAGTATGTTAATGCGGACTGAAGGGGAGCTTAACTCGGACTCGTTCGTATTGGCTTACAGGCTCACTAAGTCAAACTTTTGAAGACCTTTACTTTGAAAAGGAAAAGCGAGCCAGACCTCCCGTGTCCCTCACTGGGAGTTTACCAGGTGCATCGTGCACAGGCATGTGATGCTGTGCTGCTGACTGGTCGCAGAGGACGTTGCGCAGCTGCCTTGGAAATGTTAGCCCGGTCGGAGCGGGATTCTTGGAGCCACAAGTACCGGAGACAGCTTTCCACTGACGTCCAGCAGTACCGGCATATGACGGAGATACTACACCGGTCGAGCGGAATGGGTAATGAGTGAGATCCTTCTCACACTGTAAAATCTAATTAGTTCCCAGAACTCAAAAAAATTATGGAAACTCGTTGCCTCAAAAAAATTGAGTAAAGCTTAGCTAAAAATGACTAAATTAGGACAACTTATTTATTTTGAGTACTCCGTACAAGCTCATTTGTTCCCAGAACTCAAAAAAATTGGATCAAGTTTACGTAAGATGACCAAGTTAGGGCAACTTACTCATTTTGAGTACACTGTACAGCCTTGTTAGTTCCCAGAACTCAAAAAAATTAAGGAAACTCGTTGCCTCAAAAAAACTAAGTAAAGCTTACTTAAGATGACTGTTAGGACAACTTATACATTGCAAGTCTGCAGTATTAAGAATAACTTGATATCTCTGACTGTACAATACTAATTGTTTACCTACTGACAAACATTTCAAGTTCAACTAAATGAAAAAACAATTTGTGGTACCATGAATATGATTAAAAATAATTAACAACACTTTTTGTAATGATGTTAAAATCAGCCCAACTTTTATTTTCAAACGCAACAAAGTATAACAGCCAACATACTGGACACTGTTCTGCTGAACAACAAACAATTATAATCTTACAATGAAACAAAGTCTCAGATGTAATTATTCTGAAAATAAGTTTAGGCCTACCACAAGTTTGTTTTGTACTTACATTACTTATATAATCAAAATAAAATATTTATTGTTCTGTCACAAGTGCAGTCTCTAATGTAAACAACACATTTGTTTTTCATTCCAACATAGCAGCTGGAATGTTGTATTATTTTAAGGATGCTTGTTTCCAGTCCAGGCATTACTGCCTGAATGACTGTCTTGGATCGAGGTGATCCAATGTAGGTGCAGAAGAAAGTCTTGAACTTCCCTTAAGTACAGTGGCAGTGGATGTGGGTTGGAGATGCAATGAGCTTGAACCTGCAGGCGACCATCTTCACTGACCACACCATCTGTGACGGAGGACTCATCTCTCCTGTTGTCCTGCAAGCAAACAATCATATTTTTTGGAACATGAACTTAATTGCTTTCTTAAAACATTTTTTTCTGCATTTGGTATAAAACAGACTCCAATTTAAACAATCTCAGGCTCCCTCCCCACCGGAGAGATGACATTCAATGTCCCAATTGTCAGTCTGCATAGCCCTGACCACCACCCAACACACAAGAATGTCATGAAAGCATCATTTTAAAAAAGGGCTATGCAAACATGGCCAATAACTTTCATTCTAATGATGTGCAAAATGATTTTGGGCACAAAACAGATTTTGCTGTTAGAAAACTTGCAGACTTCACTATATACAGTGTAGACCCTCTAAACTAAGTTTGGGGGATGTGATCTTTCAAGAAATGCAGACCAAACTGTTGTTGTTTGTTTACTTACACAGCATGTCTTGTAGAATTAACTGTGGTCACCAGCAACAGCATAGTGCAGTCATATCTCAAGTCTAATAACAGAAGACAGGAAAAGATCAGTAAAGAAACAACTTCCCCAAACCAAAGCACAAATAAAACAATAAGTAAAACAGGCTGATCTAAAGTATGATTAAAGTTCAGCCTGATTAATATAAATGTCACTGACAGTTGCTAATATATTGGAAAACCAAAATACTTACCACTGAGTTGATGTCTTTCTGTCCAACAGCAGGAGTGCTGGTCCCGAGCCTCAAAGACAGTAAGAAGCAAGCAGAGGGAGAAAAAACAGAACATTTTACAGAAACTGATTTGATCCTTAATGGCTGTGCAATCATTGTAACATAGAGTTTGCTTATGTTGTTAAATAAAGGCTAGATTTGACATTAATAGAGCAACAGATGTTCAAAAGCTGCCACAAAGCATGAAAAAAAAAATGGACGTCTCCGAAAACGTCGGAGCATTTTTGCAAATATGTGATGTCTTGATAAATCGAGCAGATATTTGAAATTTACACAGCTACATTCTCGCCTGAAAATATCTTAAAAGTTTATTTTGTGACCCAGAAAAAGTAATAAGTTTTTCAGCGGCGCTCCTCCGCCATTGCCGCGCTTACAAGTACGCACAGGCTCCGACAACCGTGGCCGACAAATGCGATCCTCCTTTTCCCCAGACTACCCTTTCTGGGTCACAAAATAACCTTTTAAGATATTTTCAGGCGAGAATGTAGCTGTGTAAAGTTCAAATATCTGCTCGATTTATCAAGACATCACATATTTGCAAAAGTGCTTCCACGTTTTCGGAGAGTTCTGTTATCCACCCCCCACATCCCACACCTACCCCACCCCTAACGGCTGCACCTCCCGAAGAATTTTGTCTGGGCTCTTATCTCACTTATTTATTTCAAACAATCAACAGAAAATTTCACCACATAGTTTTATGTAAGGCTTTTAAGGCTGTGGTGTTAATTTTTAAGTAACATGAGCCCAGCGGCAGCAGCAACGCTAGGCTAACACTAACTAGCTAGCAAGATTTTAAACCTGGTGCTAAAGTAAGAGAAGCCACAAAATCAGTTTGAATAAGAGTAAACATTTACTCACCAAGTCAGTATCAGGTAAAGATCCACAGCAATGACAACAATAATATCTTGAGCTGAAGCTTCTCCAGGTTTGCTCAACATATTCCATAAAAAATGCACCGTGAACATGCGGACTGATCTGAGAGGGAGGAGGACGGTAGTCACGTGGCATTTTCAAAACACATCTTTCATCCTTCCGCACTGAGAAGCAAAACTTCCAGCTTACTTAGTTTTTCTAAGTTAAGACAACTCAAATAAATGGAGTTTATCAGCGTTTTTGCATAAAAAGTACTGGTAACTTATTTAAATTGAGTTCTAATAACAAATTGATAAAAATTGAGTTCAGCCTATTTAATATTTTTAATTAAACACAATATTACATTTTACAGTGCATGCTGCTGTTCACTACAAAGTAGCAGATGCGTTTTATATTGTTTTTTTTACAGTAATTGTGTGAAAGCCTGAAACTTTAGCAATTTTTACTATTTTGTTTTGTTGTTTTCTGTTTATATAAGCAAATTATCAGTTTTAAACCATCTTGTGCATAAACCAGCTGTGTGACTTAAGTAAAAATATCTGTCTAACATCGTTTTCTGTTAAAAGTTCTTTGT
The DNA here is from genome assembly GCF_001858045.2 of Oreochromis niloticus. Classification (NCBI taxonomy): domain Eukaryota; kingdom Metazoa; phylum Chordata; class Actinopteri; order Cichliformes; family Cichlidae; genus Oreochromis; species Oreochromis niloticus. The sequence goes on from NC_031967.2 coordinate 2,648,258, forward strand.
TAAAGTTAAGTTCAGATACTCATTGTCACTAAAAAAAAAATGTATATTCAGAAGTAAAAGTAGGGTTCTAATGAAGAAAATTGCCTTCTGTAGCTGATTGTACATGAGATCATGAAATTGCAATAAGTCACACATTAACATATAAAACCAGGATTTTACTGTTGGTTTAGGTACTTTTATTTTTAAGGATTTTGTGTCCAAACCAACGAGCTTGGAAAGCAAAGCGACTGGACTTGTGTAAGTTTCCTAAAGAAGTCCAGTCACATGAAGCGTTTCAACCTCTCATCCATGAAGCATCTTCACTTCTAAAACTAAATGGTAGAGCCCCAGGTATTTAAACCTTCACTACTGGTCATGTGCCTCGTCACATGAGCCAAGGTGTGAAAAAGGCTGTGGGTCATTATGAGCAGAGGTTTGATGAGTTTCTACCTGCTACATAAGGAATGACAGTGTTGTTCCATTCAAATACATCTTCACCATTTCTTCAGGAAACTTAAAGAAGTCCAGTCACTTTCCCTTCCTCCTTAGATAACCAGGACCTGGATGACTGAGAACCTACACAGACATTTTGTGTCCAACTGCATTCAGTGATTATTTTCACTGTGATTCCACTGATTACATTTTCCACCAAAAGTTGTTTAAAATAGTGCTAAAAGAGTGGTGCTAAGGTTCTGTTGGCTACTTGATTATTCAACTAATGTTTCATTTGCAGGATTTGCAGGTTTACTTGAATGAACTATTAGGTAGCTACATGTAGAACAAAACACCACATTTCAAACGTTTTGTGTGCACAAGTCTTAACCAAAGCAACTAATAAAAATATGAATCCCCTCTCAGATGTATTATTGAAAAGAGTCACTGCATATTTGTAGAGTAATTTAGTAATTGAGTATTGTATTTAGTTATATTCTGTTATTACGAGACGTATTAGGCAAACTTCAAGCATTTTATTAAATAAGCAGTTGTTAGCTATTTCACAATATTAATTGATATCTAAACATTTAATTACTTTGAGCAAACAACTTCAATTGCTATTGTTTGTTAAATATGAAGTTTAACAAATTAATTTTGCGTGACTGACCAAATAAACAGATGAATCCAACTGTAAAGGTCTTCTGTATTTTAGATGTCATTTGCACGTCTGTAATTATGCTTTATCTTTCACAGATTATTAACAGATGATTGTATAATGGTAAAATGTAAAAACATAACATTTTCGTTAAGGATCAATTCTGCACTTGTCTCTTTATGTTTTTAGCAGTGCATGGTTTGTCTGGAGATGCTGTGAGTCTGAAGGGAACTCTGTCAGCGTATGAGGAAAACGTCCCAATAGGTGAGTTTATCAATTCCAATTTAATGCTGTCAAACCATCTTTAACTAATTATATATAATATATATAAAATTGGTGATTGCTCACCAGTTATGAACATTCATTGAAATACTTGGAAATTCCACATTTCAAGAGCGTTACTAGAGACTGTCACACGTTTTTTTTCCCAAAATTTTCAGTGTTATGATGCAAGTCAAGTTACAGTAAGTACTTTCTTGACAGATGATTGGTTAACACTACAAGTAAACGTGAGTGTTAGTGAATATGAAAATGCTGTATCAGTGATGAAGTTGTTTATCTATGATGTGATCAAAGTAGAGCTGAATCAGAATAGTTTACTATTCTTATACTATATACGTAGTTATTCTATCTTCTTATAGAAATACTAGAATAACTCGCACGTTAATGGCTATTTTTTAATATCACATCATCACTGCATTGTCAATGATGTTTTCCCCTCCTGTAAGAATTCCACTTGGGAGTAAGGCTCACCTGTCTATTGTATCATTCAGCAAACTCTGAGATTTGCAGCTGAGAATGCCAGTCTGGGTCAGGTGTAGCTCATATGTCTGTGAAGGTTCTCAGTCATCCAGGTCATCGTAGTCAAAGGAGTTTGCAAAGAAAAGCGTCTGGACTTCTTCGAGTTGCTTGAAGACGTTTCACCTCTCATCCGAGAAGAACTGAAGAAGCTTCTCGGATGAGAGGTGAAACGTCTTCAAGCAACTCGAAGAAGTCCAGACGCTTTTCTTTGCAAACTCCTTTGACTGTAGCTCATATGGTCATGACAAAATAGCCATTAACAGGTACTAGAGGCTAGACAGCTTTGGTAAAGGTCCTGGTAAAACCTTGTGTTAGGATGCCTGGGTCGACCCAGAGGTTTCGAGTTTATTATATTATTTATCATTTCTAGTCTTTGGTTTCTTTGTTGAAGTTCTGTCTGATGGTTTATGTCTCTGTGTAATCCTTAGTTGCTGTCTCCCCTGTCGGCTATATCCCC